>NC_088298.1:13100503-13400503 GCF_032854445.1 Liolophura sinensis | reverse complement strand
TTGTTCGATTCGTATTATTCGATTAAATTGACTATAGTAATTATATATTTAAAGACATGCATAAATCTGTCAATCATCCAGTCAATTAATCTGTCTATCAGTCAGTCATTACGTTATCAGTTGTACATACAAATGAAAAACAATTTCTTCTGTAAGTTTCCTTATAAACGGTATATTTCCTTGCTTGCTTGTTGAGATGTCAGGTTTGATCAATACCGTCTGTGGTATGCCGATTATATAACTCACGCCGTGTAGTAAGCCCAGTAGATCAGGTGCGAGTGTCTCAGTCTCAAACAGGTGTGTGCTTACGTTGTTTCTGTTACATTCTTCTGACAACGTCTACACTCTGCGAACTCAAGAAAACCTAAATTTGAAACGCATTTGTTTGGTCATTAAATTTGCCTGTTTTCAACAAGATGCCGCATGAGCTAAATTAAAATAGGCGATGACATGCTGGGCTCGTTAAGACAAATCCTATATTTTTACTTATGCATTGTTTGCGCTCAGTATATTCAACAATGCGCTTGTGTCAAGAAACAGCAGAAAAATATAATTCTTGTCTAATTAGTGACATCCTTGATGGATCGTTATAAACTACACGAAAAAATGTCGTAGAGTACTCAACGTGGATCAGTAATTGTTCTGTTTGACGTTCCGGATTTATTCTCGTCTGCCGCTAAAATGTGACTCATATTTAAAGCTAACCAGGAGTGGTAATGGCGAATTTGCGAAATATGAAAATGGTTTTCGTGACTAGTTTTTCTCGAGCTGCCTTGTGCTAGCGAAGCCTTTTCACTCCCCGACGTTGTTCCGCGCAGTTTGTGGCCGCCAAGATGGATTTTGCAAGGACCAGACGATGTTATCTGAGTCATGTGACCGGTCCCGACGTCACGTGATTCCCTTTTCAATAAAGCGGTCGTGTTTTCGCCCAAGCCCAGATGGGCTACACCTACCATAATCTGTTACTAACCACTGATGACTCCAGTCTATTTTGCGTTGCACCTTTGCTATTTCACACGTATAATTTACCTAGAGTTCATCTGCCCCTAAACCTTACCTTTCTCACAGATTTATGGTTCCATTTGCGAGTTGGAATCCAACCTTGAAGTGCATTTAATTGCCGATGGCACAATTACATTTCAATCCACGTTGTAGACATTTGTCTGTTAACTTGCTAGTAACGAATTACAAAAAAATCATTGCCATCTACCACGATAAAAAAAAAACAAAATAAATAAAAAAGCAATGTACAATATTTATTAACACTCTGATGTAGTCCCAATGTCGACAGTAATCACATTCACACACAGACACCTTTTGGGCCCTGAGAACTGTTCAACAGTTACTTGCACTTTGTCTTTCGGCATTTGTAAGCATTACACGATTAATTGCAAGATTCGCATGAAACATTACTGAAAGTATTATAAAAGTATTATTTTCATGAATTATTGTATTTGTTAAGGACAAATAATGTTCTCACCAAACCAGTTGTGCACAAAACCTGCGCAAATTGTAATGTATACAGATGATATATCACAGAAACATTCACTATTCTGTGCTTTTTGGTCTATATTGAAGGAATTGTGATCTTGTGAAACACATATTTTCATGCTGATACCCTTATTGTTGTGTAAATTTACATTTGTCCTGTAATCCTATTTGTGCCAAGGGAGGAGAAATCAGTTTTATCATAATTCATTATGGTTTTGTAGATGTGTTAGACAGTTACATACTTGTCGGATAAACCACTGTTTTATATATAATTTTAGTTAACTGTCGAAAACACAGTCGTGTATATGTGGGGTGTATAACGTTTTGTATCAGTCATACACATTTATGTGATATTATCGTACAGATGTTTTACCTTTTCACAAAATTTATGTGGATGTCCTAAACGTTCATGTTGTTAACTAGCTTGTATATTTGTGTAATAATCTTGCAAATCTATAGCAGTTTTATGTGTTTTTGTAAAATCTTACACTTTTGTGTAACTGTACACAACTACACGGCGATATCAGCACAATATGTAGCACGGTCGACCAGGTAGGACTATATACAATTGATGGAGTGTGCAGCAATATTATTGAATGTAAAACTTGATCCAACACATTCATTTCATATGTTAGATTTTATCACTCGCAGTTCAAGTGTGAATGCTTATTTATTAACACGTAACTTTTTTCTCCAGTAGTTAGCCATTCACACTTTCAGAATTATTTTACAATCTTTTTTGCTTTGTTTTCAACCTTGTCAAAACAAGCTCATTAAGTGTTTGTTGCTGAGTTAATAAAGTAGTAATGAAGAGGACGTATTTCTCGGTTTATCACCTATTTATAGTTTATTCACAAATTTAAAATAATCAAGACAAAAGCAGGTGTTGTGCAGGAAACCAATTATCCAATGCCGTACATAACTAATGTTTAATTGTTGCATGAATCTGTCAAAGGAGTTAAGAAAACGCAGATTTTTTAATCGCACGCTACATCTAATTCGGCTTGAGAAAATAATAAAAACATCTCCGCTAGGTTCGTAGTCAGAACGAGTTGGATCGTTAAATATTTCACGAGTGACAAAACTGTATTACATATAAAAGACTGTGCCGGTTTTTTACGGCTTAAAAAGAGTTCTGCCCATTATATCCCTGGATATTATGGTTTTCTGCGTGGTCCGCGCTGCGATAAAACCGGTAACATTGTTATGTATTGTACCGGATGGCATTCTTGTCGCTCTAGATTGTACATCGACGTCTTAATGTGTATGTAATTACCACATGTGCCAAGATTTTTTTGGATAAATTCCTGGAAGTAAAAAATTTAGCGACTGTCTCAAAAGGTGTTAACATTATTGTTGTCGTGCGGACAAGGAGTTTGTTATCATATTACGCGACTTTTTCAAAACCAAATTAATTATTTAATAAAATGTTTAGTATGTTTATTTATATGTCCGGTGTTTAACACGATTCGCCGTTATCTGCATTAATGCTGTATTACTTTGCTCTATACCATATTTGTGTTTTTCTTTTTGCGAAATGAATATTGTTATATATATATAAGGTATTTGTTAAACAGTGTAAAATCATAAAATGTGCATAAAACATTATACGTGTACTCTGTAAGTGAGCATAGGGCTTAGAAAACACATAAAACTTATTAACTTATAGCCTGAAATATTCCTGCCATACGTGCATGTAATTTTGTGTGACTCCTGTATCATACATTCCATGTCAAAACATACTGATACGGCAGGAAGGGAAAGTGATATGAGCTAAGCCGATAATTAGACTTTGGTCTCATAAAACGGTGGAAAATACATTTCTTAAATTTGTGTTTGTAATTGTTTGTGGTATAGCTTAAGTTATGGGTCCGAGTTAAAGAAAATATCAAAAGAATTCAACCAAATATTAGATGCGCAATACGAGTATGAATTACTTCGTTTCAATTTCATTTTATGCTAATCACATCAGTGAAACGTTCTCCAAGTTTTCGGGGGCTAACAGTATACCAGAAATACTGTGCCATATAGAAATATAGGTTCTGTAATACTAACTCTATACGAATTCACAGTAAGGGGATTAAACATAGTTAATATTTATTTAGCTAGCCATGTGGTATTATCTCAGGGATTTATTTTATTAAGTCTGTTTTTTTATTGCCGTATTCTTAATATTGTTGAGAAAACTTAGCCTTTTCTATGTATATGCTAACGATCTCTTCGTGTCTCGTTGTTATAATTTGTTTTCACAATATTATTTTGAACATTTGTCAAAATCATGCAGAAATTTTAAAAGATGTGTTAGTAAAATTAAAAATATTGATTCAAATCTAGATCTGCTTTTTAGGCAGAGATATGGGGTTGCTTAACACCTTATAAAGTCTCCCATTACAGTAGGTCAAGGGTGATGATAGTGAACCTGAGGTTAGAGGTCAAGGTCAAAGCTTATACCTCCTCACTATCTGTGATGTGCTGAAAAGCCTTTTCACACTGAATACCAGTGATATGAACTGTTAACAATGAATCAAAGGCACAGGTATTTTTTTTTCTACGCCATTTTTTTCTCTTTGATCATGCCTGACTTTCACGGCGTTTGTGACGTGATATGAAAGGCGAGTTCATCTGCGCATGCCCAATGACGAAGAAGTCAGCCTGAAATTATACCACCTTAAATGGGTGCATCTAACAAAAGATGTCAGATGGGAAGAAAAGATCAATGAAACATATGCAGAACAGATTATACATGTATTTGAGGCTTTATGTTAATAATCATCTTGTTAAAGCGTTAAACAGCGTATACCAAGGACCATTTTCATAAAACTCCATGCCACATATTTTCTGCAGCAGTTTTCGTGGATGACGCTGTTTAAATTGATTCCAGAAAGTGCATCGAGCTCCATATTATTTTTGGGGGGGATTTACACATTCTTCATTTTGATGACTACAATTCAGAGACTGATTATACCAAGAAAGCTTAACACCATATAACGATAATATTGTTGGTGAAATTATTTTTTTTATGGAAGTAATCTAACCTTGCTTTGCTGCAAAACGCGTGTTATTCGTTTTCTAAACAGTTTTATAATCAATATTTTCCTTGTCTAAACAGCTCCATAGTTCGGTTTTATCTGACGTATTTTGTTGTTGTTGTTGTTGTTTTTTTGGCAGTTCATTTGTGCTTATCACATGGCCTGTTAAACCATATTCATTCGTTACTAATTCGTGATTAACGATATCGAACTAATTTATTGTATCATTCCAAATTATTATGTCTTCCTCAATTGTGACATCGAATATATTTGGTTCATATTGTTAATTTCAGTAAGTTTTATCTCAGCACAAAGCCCTGATCTTTGTAAAAATGATAATAACCTATAAACACCCAAAATAGTTGTCAGCTACACCTTGCCATTCTCCTTTAACCGGTGCCATGGTGTCACGTGCAAAAACTGGGCTCAGGACACTTTAGAGAAAGAACACATTCCGAGTCTCACAACGCAGTCGTTTATTTTCTGATCGTAATTAAATAACGTTACCAGATTTTTTTCAATTTGTACTGGATTGCAGAGGCTATTAGAAGATAATGCGATGCAATGAGAGGAGCTCCGTCATCTCTGTAGATTTTAAGCTCACAATATGTAGCAGTCTTCGTCCTATCCTTGTTAATGACATTGACGTAAACATAGCCCACTTCTGTTTTTACGAACAATGTGGGGAATAAGTGTAAGCAGCCCAACTAATTCTTATAATTTTAAACCCCCAGTTTAAGGTGCCACAGGGTGGCCTTGGGTTTCCTCCGGGGTTGGCCCGGTTTACTCCAACCATAATCCTGGCCGCCGTCGTATAAGAGAAATATTCTCGTGTACGGCGTAAAACACCAATCAAATAAATAAATAAGGTCCCACAGATCGAAATATAAAATGCATAAATGTATGTGCCAGATAATGTTTATACACATATACACACTCAGTGTATCTTGGGGGTTCACATGAGACTACAGCAATTCGTGACTCCCTCAAGGGTATATACTCACTGTATCTGAGGGACTGACATGACGCTACAGCTATTCATAACTTCCTTACTGATATATGCTCACTGTCTCTGAGAAAATGACATGACGCTACAGCTATTCGTGACTCCCTCACGGGTATGTACTCACTGCATCTGAGGGATTGACATGACGCTACAGGTATTCGTGACTTCCTCATTGGTATTTGCTCACTGCATCTGAGGGAATGACATAATGCTACAGCTATTCGTGACTCCCTCACGGGTGTGTACTCACTGTATCTGAGGGATTGACATGACGCTACAGTTATTCGTGACTTTCTCACTGGTATGTACTCACTCCATCTGAGGGATTGACACGACGCTAGAGCTATTCGTGACTTCCTCACTGGTATGTGCTTATTGTATTTGAGGGATTGAAATGACGCTACAGCTATTCGTGACTCCCTCACGGATATGTACTCACTGTCTCTGAGAAAATGACATGGCGCTACAGCTATTCGTGACTCCCTCACGGGTATGTACTCACTGCATCTGAGGGATTGACATGACGCCACAGGTATTCGTGACTTCCTCACTGGTATTTGCTCACTGCATCTGAGGGAATGACATAATGCTACAGCTATTCGTGACTCCCTCACGGGTATGTACTCACTGTATCTGAGGGATTGACATGAGGCTACAGCTATTCGTGACTTCCTCACTGGTATGTACTCACTCCATCTGAGGGATTGACATGACGATACAGCTATTCGTGACCTCCATTTGTGGCTTCCTTGCAATGTCATGCATGCTTCGTGTCAACGTTAGATTAACACATCCAACTAACTTATAAAATATAATCATATATCAAGAGACGCAAATCCCAAGACTAGAGATCCCCACCTCTGGCCAACCAATGATATCTTCCTTCATGTAATGGGCATGCGTGAAGTATCACGTGCAGAAGCAGCATTAAACACCTTATTTAATAAGGAAAAATGCTTAAACGGTTTGAGGAATTTTTCAGTATACGATGGTGTATTATGGTAGAAATATTTAAGCTTGCTTTCAATGTTTAAACGCATTCTGGAAAAAAATATTTCGCGACAAACTGATACAACACGTCGCTACAAACAAGAAGACGGTACCAGCGATATTTTATTGAATGTAAGACAGTTTCCGTAGTGACGTACTGTCGAATGTAAGGCAGATTTTGTAAAGCAGCGGTGTCAGTCTTACATTCTACAAAATGCTGTTACAAAATCTGTATCATCCAAGTGATTATGCCTATACGAGTGGCTTAAATTCTACAAGAGGTCGCTACAAAATCTTATCATCCTAGTGATAATGCCTATACGAGTGGCTTAAATTCTACAACATCTCGCTACAAAACTGTTCCAGACAACCCTAATCCTAACACACTAATGCAAAAGCTGTCACAGTACGGCGAAAAACACCAATGAAATAAATAAACAAACAGAAGCCGTCTCACATTCAGCAAAGCAACAGCATGGTAAAGCAATTTCGTGAAGAACTCGATCTGTTCGTTCTTGAGACTGGTAGAGAGTTGTAGTTTGACGGCTTACTGTTGTAGCCATATGGTCAGCTACGCCATCGAATATTACATATTTGACTCTTTTGAGACAGAAAATATTTTGTTATTATTTGTTTCTTTAATTTGGTCTTAACTGTTTAATTATCACATAGGGCGTTAACTCTGGTGTTTTGGTAAATAATGCGGATAACTATGTGTCGTGGACTTACCGTTTGCTTTGTATCTACAGAACTACAGGCTAACAGAACTGAGACGAAGAACCAAAGCTAAAATTGCAGCAATTCTAAACTGTGTATACGTCATTGCATTTTTTATCCACCCAGCCGTCAGAAAGTCTGAGTTCATTTTGAAGCAAATAAAGATGGCTGATCCTTTCAAACCTCTTTTACGTTTGCTCAGAGCGGACCTGGTTGAACGCAGCGTGTCCTATCGTGACTGAAACCATGTGCAAACGACACCAAGGTCTCCGGCATATCCTAAGGGATTACTTAGTTGGACAGAGTAAAATTCCTCCGCATAATCTCCAAATATGGAATTATAATTAGTGCCGGTTCAAGGGTCAACCCCTTCCTGACCTTTCTATCTATACCTCTGAGTGCTTGCCTTGCGTCGAGTAATTCATTCGGCAAACATAATAAATACTGGTCCTTCACAACGTCTGGGTCCGCCTTCAGCATAGTTTTGCATGCCTCTCCTTGTTTTACTCGACGATCTTTATTCTTTTAGGCCTGGAAATATGACACTTGTCAATAATCTCATTATGAGTTAACTCTCATAAAGGCTCGTTTCTGCCACAAACGGTCGTCAAAATTTCTAACTCAACGAATTAAGCGTGTATATTTTAAAGTTTTTGAGGTGTGAATCGTACAAGCAATTACCGCCCATAAAGCCTTTGACTTGATCAATACGCAAGGTCCTCCGAGTATGTGTTTACTATTTACTGGAATCTTGTATTGGTCCATTCTCGTATTTTTACGACAATGGCCAGTCGTAAATCGGCCAGAGGTCGGGGCAAGCCACCGCACCTGTTCAACTATGTGACAGTCTAACTGACGGCCGAATAAAGAAGTCCTCGGGTTTAACATTCTAGACATACAATGCTTATATCTGAACTTAGAATGCGCTACGGTATAACACAGCAAACACAATGTACCAAAACAGAATACCAATATAGAATACATAATAGAGCGTATGTTTAGAGAGATTCAAAGAAAGTTCTTGTCCAGAAATCCATTGAATCTAATGCCTTTCTAAGATACTTGCTAAATTGACAATACGTTGCAAAGAAATACTTATGCACTATATTGATCCAAGTATATGATAAACATCGGCAGTGTTTAGAATTCTCATTTCTAAAAGAAATGCAGCAGTCTGTAAAGGATTCTAGCGTAGCGATATGAATACGATATTTGGTCGACTATAGCTTCTGGTCTCTGTCCTGTGACGCCAAGTGCTTCTTGACTGTCATGGCGAATTTCAAGTCAGCCATGGGAATTACAAAAACTCTCCCCTCCATGAGATTAAGTATCCTATAATTGGCTTAGCGAACAAAAGTCATAATTGAACTTAGTCAAAACAACTTGTTTGCACAGCCAGACTCAGCGATTGGTACAGAATGGCGGTCAAAACAAATTCTGAACCCGGTTCTGCCCTGCGGGGCCGGACTGAGCATTAACACCTTAGTGATATTTATGCCTTTGAATCTCTAATACTTGACTACCCGCGCTGCCAGGACAATTGGTATCCCGCGTGATGTTCTTTACCACCATCCCGCGGAGAAATCCGACCCCTCACAGATCTGTGAGAAGGCAGACTTCTTTTTAAGGGTTACAAAAGTAGAAAGGCTTCCCGTGTTTACTGCGAGTCCGGATTTTTCCTCTAGCCCCTCTATGGGTATATCTCGCACTTCAGTGACATGTCTCCCACGACGGCCTTCCGCCGTATACAATGAGCCCAAAGATATAGGTGATATTAAAACGTGCGACTGAGGCGACCATTCAGAGAAAATCTTTTAAGCTGATTGACTTGTAAAAGTGACATTGAATGACAAAACCCGACCTATTCCACAGACGGTTTACGAACTGTCGCCGTTTGCGTCGCTCCAGTGTATGTCTCAATGGATAATTTTTTTGTACATAAGAAAAAACTGTCCTGTTAAACTCACAAATGAACAATGTTAGTAGTGGTTGTAAAGATGAGATAAAAACTACCATCAAATCGATGATCGATATTGTTCACACCCACACTGAAAAAAGATCAGAACCCGTGAAATCAATGTAATAACATAACACTTGTAATAAACAATACTTTCTGATTAATTTTCAGTGTATCTATGCCATTCATTTACTGTACTTCTGGAAAACGTTTCTCTTCCTTTCATTACTACTTTCTCGATTCAATATTTTGAGTCTTATAAGTGAGGTAAAATCGGTGTTGACAGTATATCTGTGTATGGTTGTAAAGTCTTATAACTGAGGTAAACTCGGTGTGGACAGTATATCTGTGTATGATTGTAAAGTCTTATAACTGAGGTAAACTCGGTGTATCTTTGTTTATGGTTGTAAAGTCTTATAACTGAGGTATACTCGGTGTGGACAGCATATCTGTGTATGGTTATAAAATCTTATAACTGAGTTAAATTCGGTGTAGATTGACAGAGGCATTTACATATGGAGAACAACATATAATTGCCCATATAACTGAATGCTTGTCGGTGTAAAATCAGTGTAAACAGTATATCTGTGTATGGCTGTAAAATCTTATAACTGAGATAAACACGGTGTAGACAGTATATCTATGCATGGTTGTAAAGTCTTAGAACTGAGATAAACTCGGTGTGGACAGTATATCTGTGTATGGTTGTAAAGCCTTATAACTGAGGTAAACTCGGTGTGGACAGTATATCTGTGTATGGTTGTAAAGTCTTATAACTGAGGTAAACCCGGCGTAGACAGTATATCTGTGCATGGTTGTGAAGTCGTATAACTGAGGTAAACTCGGTGTGGACAGCATATCTGTGTATGGTTGTAAAGTCTTAGAACTGAGGTAAACTCGGTGTATATCTCTTTATGGTTGTAAAGTCTTATAACTGAGGTAAACTCGGCGTAGACAGTATATCTGTGCATGGTTGTGAAGTCGTATAACTGAGGTAAACTGGGTGTGGACAGCATATCTGTGTATGGTTGTAAAGCCTTATAACTGAGGTAAACTCGGTGTGGACAGTATATCTCTGTATAGTTGTAAAGTCTTATAACTGAGGTAAACTCGGTGTGGACTGTATATCTGTGTATGGTTTTAATGTCTCATCGATCTGATTGACTGGTTGTTTATCAGCCTAACCGACTAACTAACTGTCACACAAGCTGACTACCTGCCTGACCAACGGGTCGTCTCCTTGACTGCTTCTCTGAATGTTTGCTCGTATGACTGACTGATGGCTGGTACGGCTAATTGCTTGTCTGACTGATTAATTGTCTAACTGACTCCTTGTCTGAGTGACTACTTGTCTGGCTGAATGATTCGTTAAGTGTGTGTCTGTGTCTGACTGCTTGTCCAACTAACTGGTCTTATAATTTACTGCCTGTCTGATTACCTTTTGTCTGACTGACTGCTCGTCTGACTTGCTGCTTGTCGGATTGACTGCATGTTTGACTGATTGCCCATATAACTGAATGCTTGCCTGACTTAATGCTTGTCTCATTAATTGCCTGTTTGATTCATTGGTCCTATAACTGATTGTCCGACTGTCTGCTTGTCTGACTAACTTCTTGCCTGACTGATGGACTGACTGACTGAAAGAGACATGTCCAATTGTCTGTTTCCGTCCTGAAAACCTACTTATGTGTTGTGTTTTTTTCTTGCGAGCCTCATTCCTTTCTTTCTAGGACGTCTTACATATAGCCTTGCCCCTGCGCCGTTTTAAGCGTGTAACCACGCCTAGCACAGTTATTTCCTTTGAACTCCTGAAGCAGGCACGCACGGGATTTTGTCATGAAGCGGTTAGTAAGCTGAACGTTCTGATCTAGGAGAGGAAATTTAAGCCAACAGATACTTGAACCCGCGAATGAGAAGGGTTGTTATCGCTTCTTTGGAAAGTGCAGTGACATCAAGTACAGGAGCTGTAGGGTCACTGGGACCAGGGTGAAAGCACGACACAGTGTGTCGTGGGAGGGCCTGGGAATGAGGTTTCTAGCTATAGCCGACCCGGCAGACTAGAGTGCTTAAAATGTTATCAGAAGATCAAAGGCTTTGGCTCTGAGATATCTTGTCAGATGTTCGCATACAAACCTACCGGTGTATTACATACCTAGCGAAATAGAGCGGCCTGTACCTTATAAATATTTGTGTAATGTTTGGCTGTTGAAAGCAGGCTTCAAACGACCATGTACATTTCAAGTGGACAATTTACATGAGCTAAGGCTTTAATATAGTCAAGCCACATCCTCGTGAGGTCCGCTTGAATACACAGCCGCATATTCACTCGGACAAACAAATACGTCTGCTGCGAGGCACGGAGTTGCACCATCTGTACGGTCTAATATGGTATTTAATATCTCCACACCGCCTGAAAGATAAAATGTGAAACATAGTCCAATGACAATGATTCAGGTCAATTTTTACGTTGATTTGCGGCACTGGTTAATTTTACCAAGCTTAAAAAGCCGCTGCCAAAGTGCCAAGAGCTGATTTCCAGTCAGCAGCCTGATTGGCCAGTGGCCGCCGACTACATGTTTACAGCGAGACCAACGCCTGGCGAGAATAACACTGATTGTACGGTATCATTGCGGTGTCGTTTTTAACCAATTAAGCGAACCAGAAACCAAGAAGAAAAATCTTGTCAATGCTGTGGTTTATTAGAAGGGGATGTACCGATAAGACAGGATTTACGAAACTTAATTAAAATGAAACCATCCAAAATAGAGACTGGAATAACATCGGAAATCTTGTCTTAATGTATCTAGACGAATACCGGCTATCAAGCCATATTGTTCCGCTGTATGAAATCTATGATACTCATTAGTACAAAAAAGTTCCCTGTACAATGTAAAATTGCGGAAATTACTTTGCTTTTTGGTCTACATCTGTTTGGATTTGAATGCTCAGTGGTATAAAGGTGAGAGCTGTAATGATAGTATATGATGTTTAAAAATCAATTCAACGAGCTCTGGGGATATAAAAGGTTTCTTTATCTCAATTGAAAAGGGAACCCCTGTTTACACGTCGCATAAAAAACGTGGTCTGCCAACCTGAGGGCCAATCAAGTGGATGTATAAGCCTGAGCAAAGCGTAGGGACTGGAGTATATTGAATGATCCGAGTGAATGAAATCAGGGATTTCAACGGATTCTTCATGAGATCACTGACGTTTTCAAGCACCGGTTTCAAAAGTTGTTGAGGCGACATGTAAGTGGCTCTTCAATGCCTCTCAGCGATATAAGACGGTCTCTATGTCATAGAGGGACACCTGAGCCAGAGTGCGGGCCTCATTTGATTTATGATCCACTGCGAGTATTTGACTAGCTTAACAAAACACTAGGGAAGGAGACCCTACCCTGATATTGAATATATAGCAACATAAAACACTTCAAGCCGGTATTCACGACTCCGTAAATGTAAACTTTAGGCCAGTCAATGATCGTGTCAACCCAGATTACACTACAGCTTTACTGTTTGAGTTGGCATTCGCCAAGGTTGTTTTATACATCTAACATTGTTTTGCATTTTTTATTTTATTTATTTATTTGATTGGTGTCTACAAACTTGCAGATGTACAGATGCCAGTAACAACATTTGTTGCACTTTCTGCTTTTTGAAAGTTGTCATACCGGCATTTTTTCTGTGATATTACTTTTCTTTGATCGTTCGAAGTTAAAAAGTAAATAGGAAGACATTTGTAAGTATTAATATCGACTCAACCTGCCGATGGTTATGGGTTCCCCTGGGCTCTGCCTGTTTTCGCCCCATTATAATGCTGGCCGTTGTGGTATAATGGAAATAGTCGTAGTATCGCGTTCACACCAATCAAATAAATAAATGAAGTAATATTGATTCAGATTGTTATTAAACTGAAAATGTTTGAAATCGGATATACGTATAAATAGACAAAGAGCTAATGCGGAAAACGAATTACTTGAGCCACTAATATACATAGAATTAACCAAACCATGCCAGTTGACATTTAGGTTTGTTCACGGACGAGTATGTAATATCTTGAGCCAGAATAACTCCTAATCCAGAGTTCTACTGGACTTTATCTGCTTTTGGTGTTCACTTAATATTATCTACTAAACCTCGCCACACATACTGCTGGATGTTAACAGCGAAAGGCCAAGACACATAAGCCGTGATCATGCGATTTTGCACCAGGTCATCCTGAGATATTAAGGTCCAAATATTTGGGCAAAGGCCTGACGTCGGTCCCTTTGATCTCTCAAAACACCTATGTATGATGCTCGCCTTAATCAAATCTTGCTGACCTAGTCAGGGTGTGACCTACTTTGTACATTGTGAACAGGCGGTCATTTACAGTGGAGGATCTAGTGATAGCGTACATACACAGACGACCAAAAGGAACTATATCTGATATGTTCAAACAGAGAGAAATCATCATTTTAAATTTTAATTAGCAGATAAATAGAAGGACTGAGTGTTTAGGGATACATTGTCATGTTATTCAGCGCACATAGTATAGCATATAGCATATGGTTAGCGCAGGAAAATACATGCTCCCTTTTTACTATCTACAAAAAAACAGATTTTTATGGCATACTATATTTTGCCTGGTGTATCTAAGATAAATTATGGTCTCTTTGTATCATATGTAGATTGTGATATGTCATTTATCAACAAGTCGGGTTTTCGTAACGGGAATGAAGTCATTTTTATATTTTTGCCTGTGTGAAATACGTATTAAGTGTGATTTAACAGAGGTCAATTAAATTTCATGGCACGTGCAATTTGTTTACTGCAAGTGCACAGTATGTGAGGAATCAAGATTTGTAAGCAAAGTGGCACCGAATGTTATACCTGCTAGATTTTATGTGATGCGGCATCTAGCCCATGTTCCCACAATATGGATCTGACTGTCTTAATGGCGTATTTTATTTCTAGGCTTGTGGTTGACTACTATAAGTTATCGCACAAGGTCGTGTGTGAAAGAGGAATTTGTATGGATTTTCAGAAATTTAAATCACCTTTTGCAATCTGATGTTTGGCGAATCACGTGCGTTTGTTTTACTTCCAGGGCTGTTGGCAGTCCACTGGTTATGGATCCAAACAGTATTTGTAGAAAGAGCAAGCGATTGGCCGGAAAACAACGCGAGATTTGCCGAAAAGAGCCGGAGATTGTGGCGGAAGCAGCCAAAGGCGCGAAACTAGCGTTGACGGAGTGTCAGAATCAGTTCAAATACCGGAAGTGGAATTGCACAACAGCGAGGAGATCGTTCCGGAAAATTCTCCGCCGAGGTGGGTTGAGTATGTATTACTTCTCTCCTGACCTCTCCACTGTTTTCATCCGCTGCTCTTGTATATATGGGGGAAATATTCAGACTAATATAAATATAGGTCTAATATTAATACAGACTCGCACATTTCCAACATTTATCTGCTCTAAACAGCGAGTGCTAGCAAAACAAAAGTAACAAACACTGGTAGAAAAGTTTTAAATTTGTCAACTCTTATGGAACAATCTTAGACGAACAGGTCATTTCTAAAATTAGAAGTGATATTTTATAATAATGTGTTGTATAAACAAGCAACAATTTTCCAATGAACTTCATTTTATTTATTTATTTGATTGGTGTTTTACGCGTGCACAAGAATATTTCACTTATACGACGGCGGCCAGCATTGTGGTGGGAAGAAATCGGGCAGAGCCCGGGGGAAACCCCGCGACCATCCGCAGGTTGCTTCAAGACCTTCCCACATACGGCCGGAGAGGAAGCCAGCATAAGCTGGACTTGAACTCACGGCGACCGTATTGGTGAGAGGCCCCTGGGTCATTACACTACGCCACCAACTGAGCCACGGAAGCCCCTCTGAACTCCATGGCATGTGATTAAATTATGTATGACTTTAATATACACAAAATAAAAATGGAGTGGAGTGGAATGAACTAGATTTGATCTGTTGTACCATTGCGGTGAGCTTTTATTAATTTGCAGTAGAGAAAGCGCGCGACAGGAGTTCCTAGCGATGCTTATGTACCCAGCATGTTTTACGCCTGTTTTACAACTAGCTCACATCAATATATAGATTAAGTGACGGGGATTGGTAACGATTGCAGATGAGATAGGATTTCACGGTGGGGAGCTCAAACTGCAGCTGTCTTGGTGTCATAAAGTACATGTACCAGTCGTTTTCGATGCATCATGGGAAAGATTAATAGCCACTCAAAGAGCACAGAATTTTGTGTTTTGCTCAATTCAACTGATGACCATAAACCCCCATTAATGTTTAACGTCTGTCTGCTTCCGAATGGTGAGGAAAATCAAAGGAAGGATTCATTGCGAGATAAACTTCAAAGGAACCCTTGGATCTCTCACGCGAGGCCCCAAATGTTTGAGCCAGTCCTCGAAATACTGAATACTTATGGCTCTGCGAATGAGTTTTATGATACATGTTTAGGATAATTGTCATTTGTAAGAAGCTTACAGGAACTAGGATAAGCCTTATTTCAGGAAAACGACAGCTGTCATTTTTTAATAGTGTTGTTTTTTTCTTCCAAGTCTAAACATGGTTATAAAGCTTGTAGATGTTTTCTTTGTATTCTATAGAGCAGCTTTTGTACTATTACAACAGGAGGTAATTTGGAACTTTTCCTTCCTAAATAACGGATTTTAGCCAAACTAGTAACGTTGCACCCATATTTAACAAGGGAACAGTTGTCGGACCAGCTTGGACCCGAGTTGCCATTGCACGGGAACTGGTGTTGATTGAATCCAGGTGTTTATCTGTTGGTTGGCGAGGGGCTGTGGGTTCCCCTAAGCTCAGTATGGTTTCCTCTTAGCTCAGTATGGTTTCCTCTGATCTCAGTACTTTTTCCTCTGGATTCAATATAGTTTCCTAAGGCTCGACACGGTTTCCTCCCTCTGTAAAAGTGAAAGACTACTTTAAAGAGAATAAGAAATAAAAACCCTGATGCAGAAATAGAGAAATATATCCGACTGAGTAATAAAGGATAAATCGGAATGATATGGAGAAAAATGTAGCTCAGGATTTAAGGTGTAAATGGGTGTTCATAAGTTGAGTGCTCACCAAATTTATTTACATCGATGCCACTAAGTGTAAGAAAACAGGAAGGGCGCATCAGCTGTCAATATCCAGTTTCCTTTCCTGTGAGATTGAAAGTGATGTCCCCTGACAAGGTAGCAGTGTAACACGAAAGAGATACTATTGCATTGATCGCTCTTGATCCAAAGATACCGGAAGTCAGGAGTCTTTTAAAGCTCTACGCACATGCGCTTTTACCCAGCTGCTCCCTCTTACACCTGTTTTGATTTCTGGACATCAAAGGATACTGATTACTGTGGAACAGTCCCTAGTGACGTGAAGAAGCCGTCGGAAATAGCAGTTCTATGTTTGATTGCAATTTTACCGACAAACAGTTGTTCGAAGCGCATGGTATTACCACTTGATTTGCAGATGCACATTTTAGGAGGTTGAAGACATTTATCTCTCCACGGCATTGGTTGAGGGGTTCTTCCGGGCAGACAGTCGACTCAGTCCGGAAGTCTGTGTATCCAATTGCTATCACTTTCTCTAATCAGTCTGTGTGAAATTTCCCAGCAGAGGGGCTCACTGAGGGATGAGGGTACTATAAGGGCTTGTGATCTATCAGTACGTGCCCTTTAAACAAAATAATCGGAGGCGCCATATGAGAGAGAGAGAGAGAGAAAAAAAAAACAAATATAGCAAAGGAGTACATGAACTCCAAGGTTATTAAGTACGCGGTTAAACCACAAACACTTACACAGAGAAGATAATAAAATCTTTCCGGTTTGCTAATTTTACCGGTTAGTTTCTCGAGTTATTTTGAATATCTGATCAAGTATATCGCGCAGATTTTATTCACTTACAGATGTTTTAACCGCTTTACGTTATTGTTGCATATCAACCAAATATAAGGGGATTTTAGTTTAGTAAATAGATATGAATCACAATTTCTTGTAATTGTCATGTGTGGATCATATTTAAAACTTATTTCACAACTAGTGATGATATTCGTCATTACATGTTTATTATTACATGCCTGGAAGAAATGAATTTTTGCCCTCAACACTAACTAAGATTATAAAATAAATGAATAAAAGTTTGGTAAACTAAAGTGTGAATATCATGGATATTGTTATCGTGAGGTTTCCTGGGTATAAAGGCTCATAAGAAGCGCTGTGGGGAGGCATGTTAAGGTCAGGTCTTTGCAAAAATTGTAATCTAAAGGAAATAGTCACCTGTACTTTCAGTTTGCCAAATAAATCTCTTTTACCATTGATATTCTTATTTTAAATGGTAATGAGGCCATTCTGCTTACGATATTTCATTTTTAAATTCTTTTGCTCTTAAATCATTGTTCCTTTACACTCGCTATCCAAAACTCTGAGTAAAAGTCGCCCTTCGGTTGCCAAGTGGACTATTGGTTTCTGTCGGAAGGTCCCTAGTCCTCACTAGCCAAGGGAACGATTGATTTCTGTCGAAAAGTCCAGGATTTGCACTGGCCGTGTGGACTATTGGTCTCTTTCGGAAGGTCCCGAGTGCTCACTGGGCAAGGGGACAATTGATCTCTGTATGAAGGTTTCAAGCCCTCGCCGACCAAGGGGACTGTTGGTTTCCTAGTCCTCACTGGCTAATGGTTTCCGTGAACCGTCCAGAACCCGCATTGGCCAAGGGGACTATTGGTTTCTGTGGAAAGGTTCCGAATCCTCACTAACCAAGGGGACTTTTGGTTTCTGTGGGAAGGTCCCGAGTCCTCACTGGCAAAGGGGAATATTGTTTTCTGTCGGAAGGTCCCGATTCCGCATTAGCCAAGCAGACTAATGATTTCTGTCAGAAGGTTCCGAGCGCTCACTGGCCAAGGGGACTGTTAATTTCTATATGAAGCTTCCGATGCCGCATTGGAAAAGGGGACTGTCTGTTTCTGTCCGAAGGTCCCGAGCACTCACTGGCCAAGGGGCAGTTAATTTTGGCAATTTTGGCTAGTGCAGTCCCGAGGCCGCACTAACCAAAGGAACTAATGGATTTTGTCAGAAGGTCCCGAGCACTCACTGGCCAACAGGATGATAGATTTCTGTAAGAAGGTCCCAAAGCAGCACTGGCCAAGGATTCTGTGGGAATCTCCCCAGCACTCACAGACCAAGGGGATTTCTGTATGAAAATCCCGGACCCTCACTGGTCAAGGAGACTATTGTTTTTTTTTTTCGGAAAGCTCCTAGTTCGCACTGGCCGTGCGGACTATTGGTCTCTGTCGCTCGATCAGTGAGTTTGTGAGCTCAGTTCTACCTCTGTCTAGTTTAGCTTTACATCAGGTGATTTGTGCGGTACATTATAGAAGTGCAGTTTTCCCCTTTCACTCATAAACCTGGTCGCCATTGTCAGTGAAATAGTCCCGCGTTCGACCTTAGACACCACTAAAAACAATAAGCAAATAAATAAAGAAATATATAAATAGATAAATACATAAAAATGTATAATTACAAGATAATAAATAAGTAAAAGAAATGTGAAGGGGTACTTAGTCTAAGCGTCTCAGATGTATCTGTTATTTTTGTTTTTCCCACAGACACGAGGGAAACCGCTTTTGTGTACGCCATTACTGCTGCTGGAGTTGTGTACACAGTGACGCAGGCGTGCAGTATGGGCAATCTATTACAGTGTACATGCGACAACCCTCTACGGGATACGTCCACCGACGGTCACTGGGAATGGGGTGGCTGTGGCGATGACGTCAGATATGGATATGTAAAATCAAAAGACTTTATGGACGCTCGTCCGAAGAGGCGGAAAGGCGATATAACCACACAGATTAGGCTACATAATAATGAAGCTGGCAGATTAGTAAGTACCGGATTAAATTTAATGTTTGAATTTATTTGATGTTTTATGCCTAGTTCAAGAAGATTTCACTTATACTGAGGTGGCTGAATTATGTGCGGAGAAACCGGCACAGAACCCTAAGGAAACCATGGCTCCTTGCCAGCCCTTTAACGACGAAGAAAACACTGACTCGAAGGAGCAGATTTTGACCATGGGTAGGACATTTATAGATTCCTCCACTCTCTTGTTGTGGGGACTTTACTGGTCACAGTAAAGGACCAGTGGGAAAGCTCATCACTAACTTGCCGTTGGTTTGGGCCGGGCACTCTTCACGCTTGAAAGGCTTGAGTGTATGACTTTAAACAATACTCAAATAGGGAAAACATCTCTGACTCCCCGTTGTCGGGCGATTCCCTAAATTTACAGTAAAAATAAAGTGACGGTGTGATGTTGGGCGACTTCCTTGTCCATAAACTCCACAGACTGTCAGTGGATATAAATGGAAAATCACTATAGTTAGGAGAAGGATATCTTAATCTCCAGCATCAAGAGCATCCAAGAGTAGTTCAACAAATGATAAAGAGAACAACAGATAAATAGAAAGTAAAACAAATAAAAAAAAGATATGTACGTTTGATTACACGTACTTTATTTCACACACAAGGAAGATTTATTTAATGTTTGGTGAAGTCTGAGAATGTAAGCCAAATACTTTCTGTTACATTTTTTTTAAGTTATCCACATACACTTTTCTTCAAGCAGTTTGCCAAATATAAAAAAAAACAACATCATACAGAGTATAACCAGAGGAGCGACGACTGTATGGCATTTGGCAAATGGTCACACGTGACCTATGAAATCCAGCCTATTTCAATTTACCTCCGTTAAGAATTTATTCTAACTGTTTATGTGAATGCCTAGACAGTAGCCCAAAGTCGTCGGAAGATCTGGTCTGGAGTAGACTAAAAAAAACTTGATAGTTTCTGCTAGGCCACTGCCTCTCACCAGCGCCTACCATAGGTACCACCCCGGAGAACAGGTGGGAGATTCCCTCAGAAACTTACCACTTGGGTGAGCCGTCAAGTTTGAAGCCAAGAGCCGAAGAATAATGATGTAATGGAACATCTGGGTCTGACGACGCCAGACATGGTAGACATATACCGGAGTCACAACGACCTGCTCTTGCAGTAGCGTTGTGCTTATGACTCGTTTTTGCATTGGCCTCTGTCTTATAAGGAAGGAAATTTTGGAATTCGTTTTTTTCAAAATGTGTTCATAACATGGCATTCTCTAGACAGACCAGTAATAAATTGCAGTTAACATCACTGAATCTTTGTTTACCATATTATAGTTACACTGTAAAAACTGCGAAGTTTTATTATGCTCAAGGTGTTTTTAGTTTTTTAAATACACGCCTTTGTTTCATAAATAAATGCAGTATTTCATACATAGTGTGTATGCAGTTAGGTGTGTAGTAAATTGGATCGGTTTATTGTTTGAACGGAGTGAGAAACATTATACAGCGGTCTTATTTTCAGTAATTGGATAAAAATGTTTAAGTATGTTACAATTAAATATTAACCACGTCTATTATCGATCGCAAAGAGATGTTTATCACGCGTCTAAATATTATACATCTTTTTTCAGTGTAAGCCATGGTGCTAGCGTGCGCTTATGTTGCTTCTATTTTAGTATTTGCATGGACATTGGAAATAAAACCCCCTAACCAGGGTAAACTGACAAAGGCGCCGAGTTTTTGCCAGTTGTCACACTGTAGGGACTGCTCTGGCTTATTCTATATACAGCAGTCTTTTATATTATATTCCAAATTTTGAAAATCACACATGGAAAAACCTGTGTTTTGCTGATGTTTGTAGTGGCATGGATGGAATGTGGCGTGTGCTACGAAGACTGTGACAGGACTGTATTGCAACATAATTTTGGAATCCATTTGTGTATTTATACAGTTCGTGTGTATACGGTTGGGATGTGGTCCGATTATTCTCCTTTGCACTTATTGCACTTAAAATGTGTTCGACATGTACACCTTCTGGTTGTACCGTTGCAAATCGATTGGTTCCTCACCAAAAGATCCGATTCGCTTTATCGTAATAAATTAGGCGACAAATCGACTCCAGGAGTTGAACCCGTGACATAAGGAGTTCCCCCGTTGCCAAGATTTCTAACAGCTGCTGGCAAATTATAATTCAGATATGAACTGAGCAAGACGGATAGCCATTAGTAACTACAAATAAAGTACTTGAAAACGTCCAAAATTACGAAAGTATGGCGACATGGCTATTACGAAACTATGTCTGATCTCTAACTTAGCAGATGGCCGTTTAATGGTTGAATTTCTCTCGGTCATTTTACGCCGGATGCTCATGTTTCGCGTTTGTGAATCTTTTAACCTTAGAATATCAGTGCACATAAACTACCACAAGCTCATACTAGTATTTAGGCGATCGTCTCCGCTTCCAAAATTAGATGCCAGTGCTGAGCTAAATTGAAATTCTAAAACATAGCGAGAGATGACGCCAGATTGATAATCTCAGCCTCATTTTTAAATCAGCCACAAAGTACAATCCTCATTTTTAAATCACCCACAAAGTACAATCATCATTTTTAAATCACCCACAAATCACAAACCTCAGTTTCAAATCTGCCACCAAGCACAAAACTCATTTTTAATTCAGCAGCTAATCAGAAACCCCATTTTTAAATCAACCACTGTGATGACAAACCCTATTTTCAAATCAGCCCCTTTGATCACAAACCTCGTTTTGAAATAAACGTATAGTTATAAAATAAATAGTTCTCAATTATATCAGCCTCAAATTAAATGTCAGTCTGGAATTTTATATAAGGCCACGTCCTAGCGTGTACAAACACAGGTAAGACAAACTTCATATTAATCACCCAGTCCAGAAAAATGTAGCCTACCATTTTTATGTATATGGAATAATTTGAGTTTGTGTATTGTCCCTATCATACGTCCTTATAAACCAAATGTACCATGAAGGAATTTCATAGTTGAATAGGGGAATAGGACCCGGTGGAGCAAGCGATATTCATTAATACACTTTTTATTTGACACTAGACAAGTATGGTCTAGGCAGAGTATCACACATAAAAATCATAATATTATCGTATTCTGGTTGTTTATATCTTGTGCCACCCATAGATAGGTGCAAGAAATGTGTAAAATGTATGCCTTTTAAGATATGAAATGAAATAGAAAATACCGTGTAAAACGTGGATGAATTGCGCAGGACTCCTGTATTGTATATATCGTAGTCGTGGTATTCTTGGCGATTTAGTGTTGCATTCAAACCTGATGTTAATGTGACTGGGCTTTCTTGGAGGTCCGCGCTTTGTACCTCGATAAACTTTCAGACATATAATACAGATAAAAGCACCAACTGTCCTGGGATGCACTGTTTTAGTAAATTAACTTGTGTTCGCTCCATAAAGTGTCATCTTCACCAAAGTGCGTAACACAATATTGATACAAATGGAGAACAGTATTCCCTGCAATTGTCCTGGTGATTATTATATGCACAAACGCGAGTTGCAGAGAGAGAAGTTTCCACTACCTGTGGTTGCATGTCTGATTCCATGCTTGTTTTCTGAACCATTTGCCAGTGAAATTCACTCGCATTTTTATAAAACAAGATGTTACTAACCCCTTAGCAGTACCGGAGGGTTTTGTAGGCTTACTCCTCGTCTCTCCACCCGTCATGAAACTGTTTTCTGGACTATTTTCATAACAAATCATCCTGTTGTATTGACACTTGGTTCATGGTTTCATCATGACAAGATCAGGCTTTTTGTCCATTTTCCACAAAACTTTGGCCGATTTTGCCCATTTTCGGAATTGGTCCTATGTTCTTAATTTCAACGAAGTCGTGGCAGTTAGTCCCTGTATGGACTCATTTTGATATTGTAATATTTTGAAGGCTACATGTATACAGCAAAAACGTCCTTGACGTTTAGTTTCCAATATTGTTACAATATTGTTTTCGTTTTTTTCTTAAGTTACATGTTATGAAAGTTTTTTTCTTAGAATCCGCGCTGCCCCTACACAGGGCCCCCTTACATTTGCAGTCCAGTGCGGGCCGTGCAGTACATTGTCAGGGTCCATTATTAACGCTGTCATTCTTTTGCTCTGCTGGTGAATAGAAGACCAATGGGAACGTCTGTTACGTACGTGTCGCACGATGCGTAACAAATAAGAGAAAGAATTCCTAGCTTTTATAATAACAGGATAATGAATGGTCATAACGTAAAGACCTCCCGTGTACAGGAATTTCGCATCCAGGCTCTAATGTACCGACGCAAGAATGTCTTTTTGACGAGTAGATTTTTTCCGGTAAATAAAAATACTTTGACAACGCCTAAGGCATATTGAATAATATATGCGATAAATAAGTTGGTACCAGACTTTGCATGGCACGGTGTTAAAAGGGACAAGGAGCAGCGTGTCTGACTTGGTACATTTGACGCTAATCTGTTACATTCCAAGTTTTCATTCAACATCCATTAACGTGATCTAATACAATGTCTTAGAATGAATCTTGTGTACCAATTCAAAACAGTTGAAAGAAGACCTATTTTGCAGGTCTATACCGCGCACAAACAAATCTGCCAAGCATGGCACTAAATGAAAGTCATCTGTGTTTGTTTTTTAGTACAGCATTCATTCTTTATCCACAAAAAAAGAATGCTATTGTTGGCTATGTTGGGTAAACCTATTAGTTTACCAGTCTGTGAACAATGTAGATGGCATAAACTTCATATAAAACTGGAGAATTGTTATGCATGAAAACACGTATTATAAATACTTCGCCAACGGTTAAATCATTTAAGTCTCTGTTTGCAGTTGGTCTAATGTCGTTTGACATGACTGTCTGTCACCTTCCTGACAAAAGGCTGGTGGTTTACCTAAACCTTAATATGACTTTGATATTCAATGATAGGGCTAATCGTTCCCCTCCAGTCTTTGGCTCCTATGTTGTATGCATCTACAAAATGAACTTGAGCCAAAAATATAAATCACCAAGTAGAACTAAAAAACTGAATTCCAAAATATCCTATTGCGCTTTCGGGTTTATTCGAACGAAGATGCTTTTTCCCCCCCAGTATTTGTGTAGGTCTATAGCTTTGTAATCGTATATATATTTATTGTAAACATTGACGATTTTTGCGCGAATAACCTGAAATACTGTCTGTGTCACGCGCATGCAATAAAGAACATGCACTAGCATTAAGCAGTTTGATATCTGACGTCCTGAAATAAAACTTTTGAGTGAAGGAAGTTTTAACTTTTAACTGGCTAACAAATAACAAGTACATTACATAAATCATTTTCCATATTGCATTGATGTTTGTTCTTATTTTGCAGGCTGTCAAAGAGTACATGCGCACTGAGTGCAAGTGTCACGGCTTGTCGGGCTCATGCACGCTGAAGACATGCTGGCGTAAAAATGCCCGTCTTCAGAGACGTAGGATTACGGTTGAAGGATAAATTTGACGGAGCGTCCAAAGTCATGGGGCTCTAACGACGGCAAAGAACTAATTCCAGTCGGCGAAACCATAAAACCTCCCAGTAAGCAGGATCTTATTTATTCCGAACAGTCGCCTGACTTTTGCCGAGCGAGCCGTCGGAACGGAAGCTTGGGGACCCACGGAGAGAGTGTGACCCCAAGTCTATGGGGGTCGGGGGTTGTGATATACTCTGCTGTAACAGAGGCTTTGCTAAGACACAGGTGACCGTCAAGGAGAATTGTCAGTGTCGTTTTCTCTGGTGCTGTGAAGTCATCTGTAATACTTGTGTGTCCACAAAAACCATTTACCGGTGCTTGTGATCAGACCGAAACGCGATACCGTGATCACGTGATAAGTGATGTTTGGCTGCTGCTGCTGCTGCTGTTGTCGTTGTTGTAACACAGATGCTATCAAGCGGTTTTTCGAGAACACTGTGAGAAATATAGAAAATTGAGAAATGGCAACTGGGCCGCCTTTTGTTTTTCAAGGTGTCTCGTCGTGAAATGAGATTTTGAGCACCAGCCTGGGAACCCGCAGAAAACTTACATAATTGCAAAAAATGGCGTGAAATCGGCCGACGGAATCCTCAGCGAAATCAAAAGATGGTTGCATGGCGTCACGTCATGAAGCCGATGGCTAGACGCTTTTCTGATGCGCCGCCTGGTGGCCGCCTGAAGCCAATTAAACGCTTAAGTGTAAGAGGTTTGCTTCAGTGTGATTGGTCAACGCATTCTGCCCACCTCATGTTCAATCCGTGTTTTTACATAATGCTTTGAAAAAGAAAACTTGAATGCTTAACTTATTAGTGTTGTACTGTCAAGCTGGCGTATAGAAGAGACACAACGAGTTTGAAAAGTGTGGCAAAAGAAAAAATTGCAAAAATGCAAAGAAATAGGAACAAGACTTCAGAATTGAGGAAGGAATTACTTACTGTTAGTATTAAAGAAAGCTGTCATTTGGCGATAATCAATGCGAGTCATCTCCATTCTCGATGGTCTTTTGGAGTTCATGCTTGTATACTGCCAAGACTGCCCTATACAGACTTTTGTGCTGGTGTTGTACATGTCAAATCACGAATAGTCGGAATTTCGTGAGGCAAAAGGGTTGTGAATATTGAATATACATGAATAGCATTGCGAACCCTGTCTTCCAAGGCAATATGTGTTTGGTGTATTCGTGGAATGTAATTGTTGTATATGTGGAGTAAAACCACGCCAAAGACTAACATACTGGTTTCAATACGCTTCTTTCTACTTGTGCTATCAAGCAATAAAATCCTTACAATGCAAATAAATTAATTTTTACTGCTGATGTAGGTATGAAATCGACCCAGTTTTTTTTAAATTCAATATATTTTTCTTTGAAATGAAGAAGATAGAATTCCTTAGGCAGAAGATCTAACAGCTGTTCTTTCGATGCACAACTGATAATAATCACCTCTTGAACCCTTCCTGGCAGATGTAATGTAACTGCCCACCTTCCTGCTTGTTGTGCAATTATTTCAATTTCCATTAAAAGTAGACATTTACTGAGTTTACTTCGGCCAGTAAGACACAAAGTGTCTCAATCTAAAGATTCATGTATAAATGATGTACAAGTTTCTTGGAAAGAACTACCGTACAGGTATGTATTTATAGCCTTGCACAGCCAAGTGACATTAAACCTCAATCATTCACTCTACTACTCAGCAAATCACTGAACGAGGTCGTGGAATCCAAGTCATGATTACGGCGCTGTGTTGGCATCTACAACAGATATACTCCGAGTTGAGATGATTTCAGCAAAGTTAGCTTAGAAAGTACGTGACTCCTTTACTAGACGCTGAAGTACAAATGAACTTGACCCGCTAATTGAGAGCTCCTGATTTTTTATACAGAAAATACCTTGCTATCATCTTTGTGTCTTCAATATGCCTACTTGAGAACGGACTAACTAATACATTGTTGACTACAGGCTGGAATACAAGTGAATTGACTCTCTGGTCTGAGTGCAAAGTAACTGAGAAAAACTTTTCTTTTTCGTTTAACGCCATAATACTTAAAACCCCCCGACTTCTCACAATCTGATAAAATGCATTGCCCCCTTACTAGACTGCAGTAATTGAGAACTCTATCATTGGTTTATGCGTGTGAAAAGCAATCTTGATCAATCAATTACTCTCTTACTATGCTGACTGTGAAACGTAATTGAGAAACCTCATTTTTGTATCGCTGAAAACCAAAGCGTTTGATTACTGAAGTATTGCATGATTTACGTACACCGACATCCCGGATTTCTGGCTCACAAGAACACCAATTTAGGTAAAAATAATCCGCCCGAAATTTGGAACAAACTCACACATACACGTTGGCTGCAAAGTAGAATTCTGAGAAGACGCCGATTTATCAAACCTGAAAAACAGTGTTGTCTTGTAATGCATCAATACCCGTTACTGCATCGGTAACAATCAATAATACATACATTGTGTTGTTTAAGTCTTAAAAATTATGAATTCATACACAAATTTCTGAAATGAGTTGTAAGATTCCATAAAACCTCCTAGTAAGCAGGATCTTAAAATTGTAAGTAGTTTGAGGTGAAAATTACAACAACAACAAACACACAATCTTCTGCTAATTGTAAGAATTTCTATTTCGCCATTTTCTGGAAAACATGTCAGAATACAGCAGAGGGAGGAAACGTCGCAATGCTTATACAATAACACAGTAAGTAACAAACTAAGGTGAACAGATAATGCTGATTCTGTTTTACATATAAAATGATCTGCATAATGGCGTTGAATGCAGATTTCTTTATTGATATTTAAAACTTTGTTTGTAGCAATCATGCAGTCACAGAGGTGTCAGTCATAATGAATCAAAACTCAGACTGTGGGCTTTTAACGGCGGTCTGGGGCCACTTTCACGAAGATGTTGTACTTGTAACATATCGCACATATATGACATGGTACGTTAACATCCGACAAGTGTACGATAAAAAATGTCGTAGGCCTACGCCGCTTTGTGAAAGTGGCCTCTGTACATTATGAAACAAAGATTGCCAAACTTTCAATAGTGAGAAATGCATATAGGTTTATAGCATCTGTAAACTTAATTAATTTTCATGA
This sequence comes from Liolophura sinensis, assembly GCF_032854445.1. Classification (NCBI taxonomy): domain Eukaryota; kingdom Metazoa; phylum Mollusca; class Polyplacophora; order Chitonida; family Chitonidae; genus Liolophura; species Liolophura sinensis. The sequence continues at coordinate 13,372,788 of NC_088298.1, read as the reverse complement.
AAAGAAATCTTGGTTTATTTAACAGAGCTCTAGAGAGGATTCAAATACCAGTGCACTCTTACATTGACTGCTGGGCTTTGTTTCAAGTAGAAATTGTCTCGAAACCAAATATATTTTATTTCCAATCCCCTTTGCGCATTGTGTGTATTTCATATATTTGTGGACATCAATTTCTTTAATACAGTGGCCCAAAGACTCGTGTCACCGATAAGAATACCTGAAGTTTAGCAATATCCTACGCAGATGTGAACGGCGTAGATAATGAAATAAAAGTTTACTTCACTGTTGTGCATTTGATTATTCTGTTCTTTTTGAAACTCTGTCGTTTATACATGAAAAGTCGTTATCAAAATGATGTTTTAAGGTGATTTCATGTCCATCTGATGTTCTGTCACTCATTGCGTTTTAATAGTTCACGTCACAATATTACACTGAACTGTACTACTAATCTGGCTCAAAGGGAAAATGGCAATCCAAATCTTCTTTGATATAAATTGTTTTTGCAAATAGAAATAAGATTTTGGCTTGCAGTGTTAGCTGATATGGATCGCTGAAACCGCTATCAGTACGGCATCGTTGCTCATGTACCGCAACTGTAACAAATGTCCGAGGTTGCAAAACGTTACACTGCTGTTTTAAGCATACAAATCCAAAGATATCTTTAAAAAGCTATGACACATGACCTCATGCACACAACAACATTAAGCAGAATAGATGTCATGGTTCGTGAACGTGTTGCCGTTGTATGTGTAAAGAAGGGGCCCGACAGTTCTCGCATTTTCTTTTTCTAACAAGGATTTTTTTCAGAGTTATGTTTTATAGGAAGTCTGCCCAACCTTTTACCAGGACGCTTAATTCTCGTTCAAAACGAGATTATTGTTTGTTTATTGTCATTTTAGAAAATATAAACTAACGATTTACAGTATTTAAGCTGTGTTGTGTTCTTTATATTCAGTCAGGTGAATTTTTTTTAAATTTAGCTGATCATATATATCAGCTAAGAGTTCTTCAGGTGTCTGTTTGACTTGTCGGCTACTTGATTGATTGATTGTCGGCTACTGGACTGATTCACTTGTCGGCTGCTTAATTGATTGACTTATCGGCTACTGGACTGATTGACTTGCCGGCTATTTGACTGATTGACTTGTCGGTTACTGGATTGACTGACTTGTCGGCTACTTGATTGATTGACTTGTCGGCTACTTGATTGATTGAATTGCCGGCTACTTGACTGATTGACTTGTCGGCTACTTGATTGATTGAATTGTCGGCTACTTGATTGATTGAATTGTCGGCTACTTGATTGGTTGACCTTCGGTTACTTAATTGGTTGACTTGTCGGCTACTTGATTGGTTGACTTGCCGGTTACTGGACTGATTGGCTTGTTGGTTACTTGATTGATTGATTTGTCGGCTACTTGATTGATTGACTTGTTTGCTACTTGATTGGTTGACTTGTCGACTACTTGATTGGTTGACTTGTCGGCTACTTGATTGGTTGACTAGACGGTTACTGGACTGATTGGCTTGTCGGCTACTTGATTGATTTGTCGGCTACTTGATTGGTTGACTTGTCGACTACTTAGCTTATTGACTTGCTTATTGACTTGCCGGCTGCTTGACGGATTGACGTGTCGGCCACGTGACGGATTGACTTGCCGGCTACTTGACTGATTGATTTGTCGGCTACTTGGCTGGTTGATTTCCCCCTTGGTTGGTTGTTAGGTTAATTGATTACATGACTATTGAATGTTTGAATGGCGATTCAGACGATTACCTGTTTAGTCGATGACATATTTTAGCTTGTATAGAGAAATAGCAAACATTTAGTGGGAAGTCTTGAAACACCATGCTGGCGACGCTGTTCGAATTATGGTATTTGGCAACGCTCACCAGTTGACTCCACTATTCATGGAAGAATAAGTGCGGCTCATCTATGAATTAAACTTAAATCTTGGCGAAAAGAAATGAATCTGGTGTTAGTGACGTCCACTACACTTATTCCAGCTATCCCCAGCTGTCCCTAGCTATACCCAGCTATCCCATTTATTCCCACCAATCACTGTCATCCCCATTCATTCCAACTCATCCCCAACCAGCCCACCCAACCTTACCCATGTATCCCCACTCATTCAAACATGTATTCATTCATATCCACAATCCCCGTTCAAACCCATATACCCGCTCATTCCTACCCATCCACCCATTATACCTGTCCCCATTCAACGTTTGTCGTTGTCTCCGATAAGCAAAATTGACAGGAGTCGCGATCGAAACCACGTAGGTTAACTAAATCTTTCAGAAGCTAGTTGAGATGCGGTACTGGTACGCTAATCTAAGCTGACTATTTACCGTTGTTAATTCTTATTTAGCCTGTGTTCGGTTGCGTTTGATAGCGAAAGAAATTTGATATCTCTTACTTTCTTATTTTAACATTGGGAGCATGACCAATAATAACAATAAATAAATGGAAGGGCTTGACGAATCTCTATGATATCAACAGCCACAGCGTTACAAAAGAAATTTATAACAGTAAAGAATCCTGGTCGGGTTTCAAAGACTTTCAAAAATGGTAGTTCTTGCTGCCTCGTGCATTCAGCACCGAGAAGTTAGAGCAAGGAAACAGGACTAGTTGGCAAGGTGTCGGTATAATGTGACGTAGTGGGGTGTCATGTATGGTGTCCTCGGCATGATACTCCAGTGACAGCAGCACTTTGGCGGAAGAAGACGCAATATATTACACACACCTAATGTCTCTTCGTCATATGATTGACAAATTGATCTCTACGACGTAACCCCCAAGCAAACATACATACATATATATATATATATACATATAATATTAAAGCGCTAGATTTATGTAAAAGTAAAATGAACAGTAACAACTGATAATTATATTCAAAATGCAATAAATCGCGCTTCATGCAAAACAAACAACAGAAAAACCTCCATCAGCTGTAAACAACTTTAGTTTCCTCCAACGTGTGTTATTCTTTTTGAAGGTTACGGATTTACCGCCTCTAGCTGTGTTAGTACAAAGGTCTATAGATATGAGTCAGTTGTCTAGCAGATAGAGTTATCGCCTCTTGTTTTGTTGCTATAACCACACAATCTGATTAAGTCACTCTTGCGCAAATCTTGCATCGGAGACTAAACTTCGTATCATTTAGTAATTCATTCCTTAAAGTTAAACCTACTATTACCCAAACAGAACTCAAGACAGCCAGCAAGCAGCAAGCAGTTAAAGTAACAAAAACAATGTGTATACAGTTTGATCATGACTCAAATCTGTTTCAGATCAGTTGAGGCTAATTTATCTAGCTTGTCTCTACTGACTAGCTTACAGTTTTCTGGAACGCTCCAGTGAGAGGATTTTATGCCTCTTTGTAAGAGGGTTCTTCCGCCTGTCATGATAAGTGCTGTGCGGTGACAGAGCGGTATATCGTTCGCCTTGAAAGCAAAAGACACGAGTTCAATCCTGAGTCCGGTCATATGTGAGACTCCCTTATTACTCTTTTTCTCCTCTGATTCAGCCAAAAATGTTACATCTCAAAACAGCGTTAGTAGGTTTATTCTGTGACTGGGTTAGATGCCCTGACTGGAGACTCTCTATACGCCCTACTGAATCAGTTTATTGATAATTCGAACATGAGAATATATGTGTCTCTAAAGACAAGGTGACAACTTCCTGTATTTTACATTGCGACAACCAAGCCGTTTTCACCCATCGAATTCCAGCAGGCCAATAAAAATATGACATGCGATTTTTCATTCGATTATAGAATTCGACAATTTGCATTTGAAACGCGGCTTACGAAATAGCCCTTGTATTATTTTCATAGTGCTTGTTAAGTTCGACCAGACGATGGTAGAAATCACATCTTCTGAACGAGGCTTTAGATATACATCCGACTACCCCACTCCCCCCCCCCCCGCGATATACTTGGTAGGCATGTTGTGTCACAGTCCCCACCCCCTTCTCTTCGTAAACCAACAGACAATCTTTCCTTTCATATTTATGCAGTGTACATGTAGAGTATATGTCGATGTTGTATGATATCCTCATCTACATATCTTTAGGTTGTCTGTGTCAGTCGTTCCCATTTTAATATACATGTATACACACATTGCCAGCATACCCTGGGGCTCCTACTGTCCGTTAACCCCGTGTCCCCTGGGTCGTGTACAGGTAACCAACACCTGGTTTGTGTCAACACACACGTGAAATTCCAATGGACTTTGTCTGCGATCTGTTGTAATAGGGATGGGATGGGTGGGGAGGGGGGGACATGTTACAGGGGGCATGACCCTTGAATAACATACCACCTACGATCAATTCAATTTACGTGTTTCATCTGGACGCTGTTCCACGAAAAAATCGTAGGCAAAATTGATTGTAACTACTACTGACAACACGTGCTGATATGGTAGTTACAGTCAGTTGGGCCTACCGTTCTCTTGTTGGAAGGTACAGATTCTTGTAAGCGTAATTCTGCGAGTTTACGTAATAAACATAATTTTATGAGGTTACGTAATTCATTTTCTTTAAATTAGTGTTTAACGATATGCTTAAGAATGTTTGATTTATATGACAGCAGAAAGGTACATGCTTTTAAGAAACGGATATGTAATCGGTCGTACTCACACCAAATTTGAACACATTTTAACGTATGTAAATTTTTGCCGATTTTGCACTAGTCACCAAGTGTGCACAGCGTGGTTACACAATTAAGTGTCATCATGTATTTATGAAGTGTGGATATGTAATTAGGTAATTAATCTATCCTTCCACGCACCCATCCACCCATCTTTCCATCCATCTTTCCATTCATTCATCCATCAATCAATCATTTGCATTTCCTTCGGTGAAACAAATACGTTTCAAAAGAAACAATAAAACAATAACCTGGGTTTAGTTTGTTCCCTATAGTTTACAGAAAGTTTTTAAGAAGGCTTACTGGATACAGCCAGATACACTGGTTTTATATAAACTACCAGGCAAAAGAATGGTTTCACCCACTTTTTGAGCCCATAAAACAAAAACAAAGGCAGATATAAGAATTAAGAAGATTGGTTTATAAACAGGAATCATTGTGAAATATTATCTCAAAAAGGCTTTAAAATATTGGCATTCAATTGGCCACAAAACACAATGAAAGAGACAAGGGGTCAGAAGAAAAAATTACACAAATGTAAAGTTAACTGGCAAGAGCATGTAAAGTCACAGTATTCACAGAAATGAAGGACTACAGTCATCAGTAGCGAGTGTGGCCACCCTGGGCATCAATGCAAGCAAGCACACGCCTCCGCATTGACGTCGTCAGTCGCCGGATGACGTCAACAGGGATAACGTTCCATAGGTTAGAGCTTGCTCAAGTTCCTGTTGGTTAGTTGGAGGAGGCACCAGCTGTCTCAAACGGCGGTCAAGGTGATCCCAGAGATGCTCAATGGGGTTCATGTCTGGTGAGTTGGCTGGCCAGGGCAACACGATGACGTTTGCGGTCTTGAGGTAGTCTGTAACAATGCGGGCAGTGTGAGGCCTTGCGTTGCCGTGTTGCAAGATCGATCCTCTTGGCTGTCGTTGGAGGAAAGGAAAGATGACAGGTCTCAGTACCTCATCAACGTATCGCTGGCCAGTCAGATTACCTCGCACAATAACCAACTGGGTCTTCATTTGGTCACAAATCTCTCCCCAAACCATGACGCCTCCGCCTCCAAACGGATAAACCTCTCTTGCGCAGTTTGGCGCGAGACGCTCGCCTCTTCGTCGGGAAACTCGAACTCTGTCATCGTTCCTGAATAGACAGAACCTGCTCTCGTCTGTAAACAGCACTCTCGCCCAGTCACGTCGCTGCCACCGACGTACAATACGTGCCCATCGCAATCTGCGTTGACGGTGTAAAAGGGTCAAGGCCATCCCACAGAAGGGGCGGTAAGGTCGTAAACCAGCTGAACGAAGACGACGCAGTGTTGTTCTGGGGCTGATGACATGGCCTAGTGTCGTCGCCGCTGTTGACGTCGCCGTGACGAATCGGTTTCGGAGGTGGATCTGCCGGATGTAGTGACCTTCAGCCGCAGTTGTTACCCTCGGTCTTCCCGATCTTGGTCTGTCTTGGGTCTGGCCTGTCTGCTGATAGCGTATCAACAACCTCCTGATGGTGGTTTGGCTGCAGTTGAACGTTCTTGCAATGTGACGTTGCGAGACTCCTATGGTGGACATACCGATGGCCTGGTCTCGTTGTGCTTGCCTAAGTCTTGGCATATTGTTGGTGTTTTTTCGGACACTGAATGTCTGCTCTTTCGAGCAAGAGTATTTATGCAACATTACCGCACGTGAATCACGAGCCATGCCTCAAAAGGACGTTTTGCATGTTATCGCAATTTCACAATTCCAATTGCTGCGTTCGTGACGATGCGTTCTGGTAGAGGAAACGATGCAGTCATACACTAAGTCCTGCTTAGAATCAAACCCGGAATCGCACTTTTACTTTTTTTATGACAAAAAATACGGTGAAACCTTTCTTTTGCCTGGTAGTTTATATAACTGAACCGCAGCCACATGTCATTTGCAACTCTCCACATTTTGCGGCCGTACATAGGAAGGCCTGTCAGCAACCTACGGATGGTCGTGGGTTTCCCTCGGGCTCTACCCTGTTTCCTCCCACCATAATGCTGGCCGCCGTCGTATAAGTGAAATACTCTTTGAGTGCGGCGTAAAACACCAATTAAATAAATAAATAAATAAATAAATCTCAACATTTTGTAATCGTCTAATCTGTTTGTATATTCAAACATTTCTGCGCTACTCCGAGGTGATTAAACATGGATTATTTGTTGATTTACCTATCTGGATTCCATCATACATAAGTAATGTGTTTGTCGCTTCGCGTTCCAATTTACACTGCCTAGGCATTTATGTTGAGAGAAAAGTGCGTTGTTATAATACCCAATTAAAACGCTTTCAGATTACACGATTAGCTTTCCTAATTGGTGGATGTGAATTGTAAATTTCAGCTCGTCTTTGTTTATATTCGGAAAGCAAAAAGTCGCCTTTTGTTCGTTTGCAAAAGTTTAAAATCGATAAATATTTAATGTCACTGTATACAAGGGTTTTATTGTCTTCGACTGAATGAATATGCAAAAACTGACGAAAATCTGGTCTACACTCTTTTTCTTTTTATCTTCGGCGAAACATACTGATGCTTTCCTGTGAGTCAGAAAATACATTAGACTTAATCATGGTTAAATATTCAAATATGATAAAGCGGAGGAATGTGAAGATGACTCTTTGATATTTATATCTGAACTGACAAGTCTTGCTTAGAGTGACATTTTGTTAAAACGGCCGGAAAAATTAAATGGTTTATCCTCCAAAAAGCAAGTCTTGTTCTTTCCCGAGGGCTCTTTCGTCGAACAAGGTACATGTCCTATTTATTGCATACAGGTTAAGCCAAATATTTTCCACGCAATTAGCATATCGCTGTGAAGTGTAAAGGGTGAACACAAGCCGTTATCAGAATCGCCTCCGGACATGTGCAGGCGCACGCGCAGTCACCCATAACGTGTGCATGCGCAGATCGCTATCAAGCTCAATTTGCAGCGTAGCGGAAGGAATTTAGACAAACATGCCGATAACACTGATAGGCTGCAATACTCTTTCATACCGTTGTACAGTAATTGACTTGTAGCACGTTCGATTTTAATTAACCAAGACAACTCCTCTAATGTACGAGTATCCAAACAGATTAGTTGTTCTGATGCACAGATAAACTAATCCAAGACTTTCATTGGATGATCAGATAAATATATCCACAGACTTTATTTGTATTTGTAATAATCAAATACTTTTTTATAGCGTTTTTGCAAGAGAAGATGACGGTTTATAGACTTTAAAGTAAAATAATGAAATAAACAAGGTAATAAACGCCGTGAAGGTAATCCAAATTCAAATATTCAGAAAGTTTTGGTTAAATACATTAATATTGGTACCTTTTCGTTTTGGTGCATCGCCACGATATGGCTGAAATATTGCCATTGAGTTAAGCCACAATCATTCATTCGTAGGTTTTGTGCGTAACAATAGCAGCACACCGTCACAATCACGAACGTGGCAGTCGCATAGTTTTAAGTAGCTGGGAGAAGGAGTTATAGTAAAGAAACTTCTCGATTAGTCATAGATTGGGGAGGAACAGATGGAAAGAGTTTGAGAAAAAAAAAGGAGGGGGACCATAAGAAAACTAAGAAAACCCTGCGGAGGGGGAGATAGACATATTTTACTTAGGTCTTGATGAGAGCTTTATACAAAACATGTCACTGGACTGTTACAAAATTACATTTTTGACATTTTTGCTATTGTTAAATAAGGTGTCTGTCTTCTTTCAAGCCGTCAGCAGATGCCGTTTCCTTTTAGTGCCCTAGGGGAGAAGATCTCACCTGACCCACGAGTCAACATATCAAAAACAAAACTGTAAAGTAAAATGTAACATCGAGACATCTCTCACGTACATGTTCACCAACTAAATTTTTGTTGTTTACTTTGAAGTGATGTAATTAATTATGGATAGGATAAGCTGGGCCATGAATTTTTCCTGTCGTATACTGTCATTGTATATGTTCCAGTTTAGTATCCGATACTCCTGTCTGATATAAATTATTTGTTTAATTAAGGAACGTGTAATTATAAATGTGCAGTTATGCTATAGATATACCTATAAAACTGTATCTAGACGCGGGTCTTGGATGTGTACTCTCAAAACCAATTGTGTACCGTTTCATACACACAAATATGTGTAGTTCACGATGTAACCAAGTTGTGTACCACATGTACACTATCTGGTACACACTAAAAGTACATAATAATGACGTATGCAAGGTACACATTAATGCCCCTGCGCAAATTTATCACAATTCTTGTGTGTTTGTGGTACACACCTTGTGTACTTCTTGTACACATTAGTTCTTAGAGAGTATAATTAAGATGAACACATGAGCTGAGGGCTCAATCCGAGCTTCGAACAAGGAATTCGAGGCCTTCGTCGCACTTTGCGGCCGACCGGGTCCGTGCGTTTTTTAGCCAGGTTAACCTTTCTTTAGGCTATCACTTGCTATCCACCAATAAAACATGCTTCTATATCCCGCGATCACATAACTAAAAATATAATTTTTACTCCGCGTTAACAGACAATCAAATAAATAAATACATAAAGTTTAACAATGCGGTTTACAAGGTCATTGGCGAAAAGCAATGGTTTTCATTCGCCTCTGCCAGGGAAAAGTCCCTAACAAATATATAAGTGCATGGAAAATCATGTAGTTTAGAGCGGAAAATTAATTTAATTAAAAATTTAACCACTTCTTCAGATACCTTGCAAACCTCCTGACTTAAAGGCCCAGTTAAACAGCGAGTTTTGGATTGAACTGGCGACCTCAATGGCCAATCGTCAATTAATATGGCGTGCTGAACGAGCCAATCAAGAAATCCTTATACCTCTGCAGTTCTAGTAAAGTAAAAAAGACGACAAACAAAATAGTTTACTAATCAGATCAGAGCTGACGTCAAGACAGCTTGTTATACAGGGTTTGTATGCTTTATTAACATAATCATCAGGCATGAACATTTCAACACATCAGACATAGATTAATAAATAGGACAGGGAACGCTATGTACAAAATTCAACGCACTAACAAAACAACACAAACCATCAGGAAAATATGGATCTTGTTCGTACACATATAACAACAACAACAACAAAGAATGGAAGCAACGTACGTTATAGTCCACGTGACTTTGAAAGAAATCTCTCGTGTTTTGGTTTTACATTCGCATAATAAATACAATTACTTTTTTCCCACGTGCCAACTCGGACAATCCGCATGAAGTGGGAGAAGAGTGAAACACTTTGATAAATGAACACAAAAGCTTGCGGAATATTTGGACTACAAACAAACAAAAGAATACGGTCACAGAGCTTTATTTTCTCAACATTTCGTATATTTTTTCAAATTGGCTGAATTTTTTGCATATCGACTTCATATTGGTTTTGATAAATTGTGATAAAGGTGGTGGGGACGTCTCGGTTTGCTTAGAAATATAGCAATACCCTAGTGTGTGAGTAAACCGAACTACACAGCGGAAGTAGTCACTGAAGCGCACTACTTTTATGGTAACAAATCAAATATATTGGAATAGCGTGCCGCGTATTACGTGTGCGCTATACATATCTTATAATAAAGCCTCTATGAAGGTTTTTGTCTAATTAAGGATATTTTTAAACTATAGTGTGTAAATATTTCATCAAAACCTATGTAAGCCTTATCTGATAATAAGTACATAAGTATTATATTAGAAACAGAAAATACCTCACGCGTGATGAACAGACAGCTATGTTTATTAAATAGGCACTTCATTCACTGTATGGGCAGAGGGTAAATTTTCCTCACGAAGTATGCAGAAAATATCGTGTTTTATGAGGTATGTAACGGCCTGTCCACTAGCACCCATCAAAATTTCAAATACAGGTGAAAACAACAGAAATAAAATGTTGTTGACATCGATAACAAACGCTTCGTTGTATTAAATTACCACGATGTGGTGTGATATTACCAGACTTGCAAAAGAGTTTTATGAGCACAACCTCAAAGCTCTGTCGACGGTCTGCATACTTCGCCGATGATATCATACTAAACTACACAGGTCTAATGTTAATTATAATTTAAAGACCACGACAATAATAACGATGTTGAAAGTATGTATGACAGAAATCGTTGTAAATTATCGCGGAAATGATTTCAAAAAGTTTGACAGAATTTTCGCCGATAACATCCTGTGTTATACTCCTCCATAAAATGGTGATCTGTCTATGGAATATATAAATATATACAATGTGATACTCCTGGCGAATTCTATACACCTAATTTGCATAGCCGTGTCGACATGGTAAAAATACATATGTACAGCATTTTATGTTATAAACAAATCTTCGCATATCGAAGCAGCGGATTAAAAAATAATTTCACCACTAAGTTATAAATACATTTTTTTCTTGTCACAGTTGATAACCGTCACCTTTCGACTCCCTCTCAGCTATTGCACCGCTTTAAGCTAGCTGAACTGATATGTTGGCATCGCAGACAAAATCCTCTACACTTCAGCATGTGTCCATATCAGCCTCGGTTCTTGTGATTTGCTACACAACAATGTGACCGTCACGTCCACAAAGTCCACATTCCGGCTCATGTGGACGGGGGCAACAGCGGACAAGAACTGGATTTACTCAGTAATAACACGGATGTGAATAGTTCATGAAAAGTTGTCCAGACGGCACCTTGCACTTTCCTCGTGAGGTCGTCCGTTTGCCAATTTTATGTTGGCGACAGCCGTAACTGTTTTATTCAGATTCCGCGGTCAATTGCACTTCCTTGAACTTCAGCCAACATTGCACCAAGCGACAACAACAACCACAGCAACAGCAACAACAACATAGTGAGTCTGTAAATCTGGTAGTCAAGCGGGAAACAGTATATGACGTCACAGTTGAAACGGAAACTCAGAGACAAGTGTGCCTCATTCTAGTCCTTGTGCACGTGTCACATTTCACGTGGCAGCACCAATGAAACGTACAACTGCATCTTTCCTTGTGGATATACGTCTCAGTCTTGTAGCCCCGCCCACAGCACATTAAGTCACATCCGTCCACGCCGATCGACGTCGCGTTGCATTCCCTCCCTTTCGTTCCTTTAAAGCCAATGGTGTTGTCTTCGACGCAAAAGTCTGGAGAATTCTCAAAGTACACCAAGTCTTTCCGCGTTGGTGGTTTGTGTAAAGGGTTAACGGGGATGAACTTGAACCGCTTCTGGTTTGGTGTCCGATTACTACCTTCATTGCCTGAAAAATACACAAATGTGACACCATGAGCCATGCAAGATCGAATTTGCATGGACATGCGTTGAAAATATGATCTTACTTATACTAATGATGGATCGCTATTTGATAGCAAAATGATTTATTTAGAAACAAGAAAGGTTAATGCAATATGATGCTTAGAAGCTTACAGCCACACTGCGATGTTTACGTCATGATTCAAATCACAAAAAAATCTGTTTTTTTTACCTATTTCAATTTGCAAAATACATCAGTAGGACACCAAGCACAACACAATGAATACTTTTAGCCAATCTGCATAAAGTCTGTCATAATCGTAGCAATCGTAGCAACAGAAGTATTAAGCAAAAGTAAAAGAAAACAACATCAATGGACAACAACATAAAATGGTTAAGCCACGTCGATCATAGCCAAGAGCGTTGAGTGGTAAGCATCCGTTGAAATCGCTTGGCAACGCCGGAAAAGCCCTGTTGATATGCACATGCGTAAAAGCCAGGTTGGAAAGAAAGTCTGAAGTTGGGGAAGATTGCAGATTTCTGAAGAAGGTAAAGACTCTTTCATATACTTGCCTACTAGCTATTAGCACAAATAAGCAAGATGCTATAATGTGTCAATTCAAATTCACTTTAGAGCAAGGCTGAACTTAAATATGCTATGCAATTGGAGCCCATAATACAGTTTCTCAATAACAATGAGAAATGACGATTTGCATAAATGAAATCATCTGAATACAATATCCATGAGTTGTTAGCCACGACGTTTGCGAATTATGAAATCCTTTCATCAAAGAAAGCAATATTCCAACATGCATGTGCCATGGTTAAACATAATACACCAAAATACAACAGGTAGGTTGAATCGTAATGTATAACACGATTGTTTTAATTACGAATGTCCGTCATGTGGATTTTTAAAACCAACAGGTGATTTACAGTTTAATTCACCTCATACTCGCATTTGCATTCATGAACATTGCGTTCATGGTGTTGTTCTAACAGCACTTTGAAAGAACAGGAGATTGTTAATAAAAAGGAAAAAAACCCTAAAATAACGGATCTAGAGAGACAAAGCGAAATAGTTAAGTTTAATTAATTAGTATTGGTTTGTGTAGTATGCCATAAACTTAATCCCAGAAGAATCAGAAATGGCTGGACTAAATTCACCGAGATAATTTTTAAAATGTTTACAATGAATACAACATAGTTTTAATATGAAAATCCATTCAATGAAATACTAAAATTTAGTATCGTCACTAATTATAGTCTATATGTGTGAGGGCAGATAAAATGAAAATGGGCCAAGAACTTTAGTACTTAAGTTAGAAACATCTATTATGTGAGAGCCCGATATTTATGGATGAATAAATGTCTAGAATTATTTGGAAGCACAACATGCTTGTTATTTGAAATGTTATACTTTAGAAGCTTTTAGGGTTATTTTATTATTTCGACAAAATAATTAATGTAAGCAACAAACTGATAAATGAATCAAGCATATGAAAGAGTCTGCAGCCAGCGTCAAATTATAAGAAGACAGTCAAGGGGAGAAAAGAGGGCTGTTATAGAAACCCACGTCCTGAGACTCTCGGTTTAAATTCCACAAATACATACTGAGCCGTTCCTCTAAATGCGATACATGAAACTAGCAACACAAAACGTGAATATATGCCAAATCTGTACTTATAACTTACTGTGGATATGAAGTTTTGTGAGTATAAGAATTTCAAGTAAACCGTATTTCTAACATCGGCTGTCGCGTAGCTCAAAATGCATGACACGGTTGTTATGCTGAATCTTAGAGAGTTTTAAATGTATTCGTACAGGATATCCAAATGGTGAACCTTTCCCACGCAATTCTGGTCCAAGCTATGTAGTTTATTTTCCACTCATCCCTTGGGATGACATGGGCAAACTACCTGGTATTGTAGTACTTATGTTTAAGAAGAGAATGATGCTCAATCTGGCTTGTAGCCGGGAGAAAGAACCACATTATGCTGATTTGGTCAGGCTGGCCAAGCCTGTGTAATGAGTGATTAAGTGATAATTCTGCTTTTCTTCCTTTTAGACTTTTGTATTACCTCTATGTGAAACTATTACAGAAGATAAGCCCCCCCCCACCCCCCACCCCCACCCCCCACCCCCACCCTCCCCCCAGCCAACCACATCGAATCCATACTCCCTGAGGAAATCAGCCTGACTGGTATTTGTGGAAGTTTGACCGAAGTGTCATGAACGGCAAGTCTCTTCTAAGATGGGACGGGATATTAACACATAATTCTGATTGGTCGAAGAGAAAAACGGCTGGGGTTGGTTTTCAAATCTACTGACCTGATTGGGTAGTGGCTCTTCCGGCGTTACCTAATATGGAAAGAAACATAACAAGACACGTGACATTAGCAGCCTTATATGGGCATGAGCGCAATTACATATGGTGGGCTTGGTAAAGGCGGAGGTAGGGGAATGACAACAACAGAATGCATGACGCGACAGCAAAGCCAAACTATGCGCATTTTATGATCACCATGATGTGGTCATTCGCAGACTGATGAAGCCTAAAATCGCAACAAATGAAATAATGGTTGCATGAACAATAGAATATTTATGTTAGGTACATCTGTGCACAAAAAAATAAAGCAGACGAGGTGCATGAGTTGAGGGGGATGCATTTAGTTACGAAACTCACAAATCTAAGCTGACGTCGTTAGAACTTACGGGCAGATATGGTTTCGTTCAAACGTTATTAGTGAACTTGAGTGGTTAATAAATTCTTCCACGTGTCGCCGTATATATGTCTATGTCTACGGTGTACATAAAGACATCGTATGTTACTTGTAATCAGTGATGCTCTGATCCACTGTCCCTGAATTTTTCAATGAACAGCTAGGCTGTAACTCTTAATTCAACAGCGTGCTAATCGTTTACTAATACCTTGCTTACGGTACCGTTACGGTACGACCAATCTACCCTGTAAAAGTTAATCTTTGGTTACATTGGTTATGAGCTAACAGGAATTCGTAGTCATTTTTGGCCTCGCGTCCCACGTTCCTGAGGCCGGGTTGCACAACTGCTTCTGGCCGTGTTATTGACGGGATCCGATGACCTTCTAACGGGGCTTAGTTTGACTTTGCCGTAATATTTGATATAGATGAGGTTTGCATCCGCCCGGGCCTTTACATCAAGGAAGGCGCCTGCCCCGGTTAACTTGCTCATCCTACACGGGGGAAGATTCCTCAGCTATGCTAAATACTCGCCGCTACACGGAAACGCTCATTGTTGCGCGCGCATACAAACAAAGGATTAGACGCCAACTGAGAGGATGGGGACAGTTTTTCCGCGCCTGTCAATTAGTGGGATCTTCAGTGAATTAGCGCTAATCCGCGGTGGATTAACATAGACGGAATGTCATACATACCTGGAATCACCCTTGAGGCTCCGTCAAACCTATCCTTCAAATACGTTCCGATTTTCCGGAAGGTTGGCAGGCGCATCCAGCAGGTTTTTATCGTGCAGCTGCCTGACATCCCGTGACACTTGCAGTCCTGCGCCATATTGGCCCGCACGTGCTGAAACGAGAAATTTGTTTCTCTAATCTTAATGACAAATTTAATGTTTAAACTTTTGATTTTGAAAAAGTCAACGCAATAAAGTAAATCAAGCGTTTCTCGTCATTGTAATGGTAGTAAAAATGAACATTTTTAGTTGTACCCGATGACAAGGTGGAAAATGCAATAGTGCTGGCGGGGAGGGGGATAAAATTTGTGTGAAAGATTTGAAAGTCAATTTCTGCATCGGTGGGAATAATAAACACTGATATGCATGAGAATTAAGACAAGATAGATTCACAGAAATGAGATCTGTTGCTCGTTGATATAAATGCTTGTATATAGCATACTATATCAATAATGGCAAGCTCTGGGATCGAACCGTCAGCTAACCGGTTATATGGAGATTTTGTTCTGGAGTAAGCCACTTTTTCTCAACGGGAGGCTTTGAGTGGGAGGGGTGATCTAAATATAGTTGTTCAGCACCTGTGAATTTGAGGCCAGTCGTACCGAGGACAGATTTGCTGATTTTCGCGAAAAGCGTCAATATTAGGGATCAAAGAATAGTAGGAACGTGTTGAAACATGCCCGAGGGACGTTTCTTTATGACTGAAGCGTTTTCTAAACACAGCTCTCCGATTACCGATTCCTTCCATGCTGGTATGAACAATAGTCCGCACAACAGCGCCAAAGGCCCGTCTATATCCCATATTAGAATTGTGGTTACTTTATGCTATTGACTTCAAATAAACTAAGAAGTCGTCGCTAAGCTTTTCAATGTATTATTTCTCCATTTTATTGACTGCTAAGTTCATAAAAGCTGTTTAACAAATCCAGCAAGGCTTTGGCAAGGGATCACTTTTTCTCCTATTTTTATTTCGCGTCTGTCGCGGTATTTTAACCGCATGACATCCTGAATGCTAACAATTATCCGCGGCAGTAAATAGTTCATCGTGAAATGACCCAAGTGAATAGCTTGCAACCTACCGCCTATATTTCATTATTTCTTCATTTTAATAACGTTTTCACACGTTTCTGAACAGCCCTATTGGGCGATGCTACGTCTTTGGCGATGTCTCCCGTTCGAATCTTTTCTTTATGTCGATGCATGGGAACGAACTTTACATCTACACTACTGACATTTATAAAAATTCGTTTCATTTTTATCTAAATATAAGTATATATGTGTAACGAAGCACTTACTCGAGATAAACATCTTTCATTGCAGTATATAGACCTGAATCTTTAGACGATAAAATTTATGAAATGTTATTATTGGCTCATATGAAAGCCGTGTTTTTATTTTTACATAATCTTATGCCTGTTTATTACTATATATTTTTTTGAAGAAACGTCTTATTCATTCGCCTAATGCCGAAATTTTCCACTGAACAATTGCTCTTGTAAAGGATAGCTTAAGGACAGCCCACACATGCTTTGAATGAGTCCGTCTATACAACAGCTTCGTATATGGACACAGCAAGATAAGCCACACGCGATGCTCAAAGCATTACGCCTTGTGTCGCATGAAGATAGGAGCATTACTTAAGAGTGACAGAAGAGAGATGAAAGGAGACGTTAACATATCCGCTGTAGAAACATTCCCCAGGGACCACATTAATACACAACGATCCATTTCATCGTGGTGAAGTAAGACATACGGGCCAACATAATATATAACCAACGTTTTACAAGAGAAATCTTTCATGAAGACTGCCTCATGTTTGACTAAGTATATTCCCCCGACATTCCTTATACCCTTTTCACTGAACACAGTTCAATGGATATCTACTGTTTACGCAATGCAATGTACAGCTTTAATAAATTCTTCACACAAACATACAGACAATGGTAAGTAGGTGCAAATGAATCGCGGGGACCATTGTCATATACAACATGCACTTGTTTGGGTCATTTTCTCTGCTATACATTTTTCTCCATTGTAGCTATTCACACGAAGTTCTGATGTAAAACGCCATTTTTTTCAAAATGTTCGAATAGCTTTAGACAGATGATTAACACCTTTACTATAAAATATCTTCACTGTCATGTTATCCACATTTAAATCGAAAGAAACAAGCTGAACTCGCATGTTACAGATACGTAAAGATTTTAAACAGCTCATAACAACGCCTTTGCAATACTTTGATATCGATGCAATTACTGCTTTGATATCGGGTGGTTAAAATAACTATCACTTGGTTGATAAGGCATATTTACTCAGATATTACAAGATTTTCCCTCCGGTGTGATAGTATCAGTCTATATAAAGTCTTAAAACATTGCATTACATTTATTAAACAGGTGTACTATAAAGCCAGGGTATCTAGCATTGCACCAGAAATTAATAAAGATGTGCTTACGATAATGCACAACTTCCGGCTGCGTGACAAATGTAATAAAGGTAACCATAAATGTTAGTTAATTTAATTTTTACAAGTCTGGTACTACCCAATTAGGATTTGTGATAAATTTTTATCTGATTTTCCACATGGGATTAATTAGAAAAATTTTCTAGAATGTGTTAATTCGAAACTTTAAATATTGTTATGAAATGGTGAGCATTGCTCTCTGAAGTACTGACGTATACCTTTGTTCTTTTTTTGCAATACATCATTGTTTCTGTATAGGTGTGCTCGTAAAGCTTAGAGGACAAAGTCTAGGCGGGAAATGTTTTCCGATCAAGCAAAGGAAGGAATGTTATACTCTATTTTTATTAGGGAAGAATGTATACTTCTAGCATTGGCAAGGCAAAGACTAAAGGAGTTCTGGCGACAATGGGTATGCAAGATTAAGCCAAAAAAAAGAAAAGATTTCATATTCTGCTTATAGGCCATGGTGCGTGTAAGTTGCAACTTTTTAAAGACTTTTATGAATAGCTAGAATAAAAACCAAACTGAGGTAAATTGATAAGAGGCCATACTTGACCGGTTGACCATTTGCCAACTATCACACTGTCGACGCTGCTTTATATTTACGCTGTATACTGTACTCTTTAATGTTACAGGTAATTGTATCATTGCTTCAAGTAACAATATTATTGCTACCGGTATATTTATAGGCGGTTGATGAGATAAAAACTAAAGCAAAGCTGGACACATGAAAATACACAAATCCAGACTTATCTAACTGCCAGCTGAGAATGTTAAGTATTGACTCGATCTGCAAATAGCAAGATGCCATTTTTGATAAGCAGGCAAAGCCAGCGGCGGAAACGTGGTTCTTTTGTGTTGGAGGCGCTAACGGCATGTACCAACAGCACCATAGCAAGACGAAGTATCGTTAATTCTGGAAAAACATTTCCCGGCTGGTATTGTTGGTATATACCTCGATTCTAAAAGCTATCACACCTCTTAGTTTTGATACTGAAATGAAAGATATTGGAATGTTTCCGACGTGAGTCGTGGCCTTCTGGCTTTTGTCACGCCGCCTGGCGGGTAAGGTTAAAATCGCGGATCTGAGCCTGCGGCGAAAACGTTATTTTTTCACCAAGTATCGTATTATAGATACAATATATTGATACAGATAAACGACATTCTTTAAACAACTGACACCAGGTAATTGCTTTGCCTTTTACCGACTTCCAGGGAGGGGTTTCCTTCCCGAGGGAAAAAATAACAGACGTTGTGCTTTCGACCGCAGTCTGTCCGGTTTCAAACGGGTAATGCTAAAAGTGCAGCGTGTCAGGTCGAGTGTTACAGGAAAATCGGAAAAGGGTGTCTGATGTGTGTACTATCAAGATTGTTGTAACTGATAAAGATATACGTGTGTGTGTGCGTGGGGATTTGGGGAAGGGAGGTGGTGGTGGGGGGGGGGGGCGTGGTGGTCAGGAGTTAAAGAAAGTTCTGGAGCAAAGCCTTTACAATACAGTCATAAAAACTGCTTTAGCACGCCAGTCTGAGAAGATTATTGGAGTATTGCTGATGTTACATTATCTGGTAATTATATTATAATAGCCTTCATAATCAGACTTTACTACTTTCATCTTGAATCTCTGACAACTGGTAATCCATGGCTAAGTGCAGAAGGAATATTCTAGTATATTCGTAGATACCAGTTACTACTTTTCTGACTAATTGATTTATTTATTTATTTATTTGATTGGTGTTTTACGCCGTACTCAAGAATATTTGACTTACACGACGGCGGCCAGCAATATGGTGGGAGGAAACCGGGCATAGCCCGGGGGGAACCCACGACCATCCTCAGGTTGCTGGAAGACCTTCCGAGGAACGGTCTGACAGATTGATTAATTGATTCAAAAGTCGATGATCTGTTATTTCTTTCTACATTTGTTCTTTCTCCCGAATAAATAAGTAGTCGCAAGGCATTCACGAAACCAATTAGCAAGTTACATCATGATATAAAATTTCGATGATGCTCTAACTTGTTCCGGTTATAACGGAACTTACCATTCTCCCAGCCTCGTTGTTATGTAAATTCATCATGTACCGAAAGTCTCGTCCTTTCTCGACAACGTCGACGAATTTTCTCGCAAATTTGTTGCCAAATTTGGCATTATCACTGCATCCTCCCCACTCCCAGTCGCGACCACTCGGTTGTTTACTGGTCACTCCGCATGCACACGTCAGAATACTTCCTTCCGCACATCCACGTGCCACAGAGTGCGCAACTGCTGCGCTGGTTATGGCGTAGATAAACGCCGTCTCACGACAACCTGGAAATTAAAAAAAAAATTTATGTCAAGAAAACATGCCTACAATTCGCGACAAGAATTTACACTATTTCATTGTTAAGAAATCAGTAGAAACTCTACGCATCTACCATGGCCACGTTTTGGCCGACACTTGGAACAAAATGCCCGAATGTGTTTAGCAAAATTCGCACATCACATTGCTTTTGTGCGTGAAGTGACCTTATGGGTATGTCAAGGCAAAACAGCTAGTCCGCTTCATCATTTCACAGATAATGTAGACAAATGCTAAACGAAAACTGTATGTTTGTTTCTATCACGTCCAAATTCTGACGATATCTTGTCTTATTACCTGCATCAATGTTGCGATGTGATGAAAATATTTCTTGTAACTAACAACACTACTGCATTTATATATGCGAGGAAATAAACAAATAAGTAGTCAGATTAATAAATCAATTCCTAAATAAATGAATCAAAGACAAATGTGTACCATATTCCATGAAACTGAAGTATTTAGTGTGGAGCAAAACATCTGGATTAATATGCAAATTATAGAGAATGTCTATACTGGCACAAGTTGCTGTTGTTGTGAGCATTTGATGTGTTTAAGTGTTTGGGCGAACATTGCACAAGTGGAAAACTGTGACAGGTAAATGTGGGCAGTTAAAGCGAGGCCCGTTGTCTGACTAAGACCACACAGGTAAGCTGGAAGTGTCTACCACACCTGTCCGGCTGACAGGTGCGTGAATGGCGAAGAGCCCTTTGAAATATATCGCTAGTTTCTTGAGCACTCCGCTGCTTGACAGACGCTTTTACAGATCCAAGTAGACTTTAAAGCTAGCTTTAGACCCCCGTGACGTCCTGTCGTTCCTAACCGCAATATACGTCTGTAATAAGTGTGTGTTGGGGGGAGTGTACAGAGCGGCAAATTAAACCTCCACGTATACATACAGTGTAATTCGACGCGACTTTAAACGAACCAGCCAAGCGCAATCCGCATACCGTTGATGTGAAAATTAGTACATTACGAAATACGACGAAAAAGGTGAATGATACATGTTATTACTGGTGCATAACGTATACAGTATCTGGGAATCAATATAGGATTAAACCAATGATCAGATGAATATTCTGCGCTGTTTTACAATAACCGCAGATTGTTTAAAATTACGTAGGGCCTACTTACTGAAGACATTCTGTTCAATCGAAACGAAACACTGACTTAGCCTGTCACGACCTGAAATATCGCTGTGGGTAATGGTATTTTAAAGCCAACGTGTGGCGGAAAAAAACATTTAGAGAAAGAAAATAGAAAACTTTTTCGAAGTAAGAATAATTTTGTATATAGGAGTGAACGGAATAATCCAGTATTCAAGGTTGCTCAGTTAAACATTAGTAACGATTGAAAACATGATCGCAAGAATGCTGTCATTTTGAAACGCAGTTCGATGTTCGCAATTAACATGTTCTAGCTTTTTTATTTTGTTTATTTATTTTTTTCACTTTTTAGATATAGGTCCTTTCAATAGTCATATACCCAGAAAGTTCTTTGATTTGAAGAATGTCCTCCATCCCCTAAATAGGAAAGTTGCCATGATCTAGCAGAAGTAGATTTTCGCACACCTTCGGTTTTCTTTTGGTTATCATATTTATTGAAAGTCCACAGCTTGATTGTGGCCTACGTGGTACGTTTCGCCTTCCGTATATAGAAGTCTCGTCAGATCGAAGCTAGCCAGCCGACGGTTTATTTTTTCTTTGAAGAAGAAGAATGGCAGGTATAAATTACACTGATGAAAGGTATCGGTGTGTCCATATCTCCACACAAATCACCGATTGACAATATCGCGATGACAGCTAAACATCGGCGATGATGGCTCAACAATACACTCAGAGCACACGATCGTCTTCATAGAAATGAACAAGTGAAGAAAGATATCAGTCCACACAGCCCTCCAAATCAGAAATATCGTTTTGACATCAAGTGCTTATAACCCCAAAGTTAAGCCATCATTGTCTGGACGATTCTCTGTCCAGAATTGGGCGTCTTGGACACGCTTTACGAGAGATTAGAATGAACGAACTAGTGAAGTAAATATTGAATTTCTTCCCGATCTTGTCCCACTCTATAAGTCTTTATCTTGGCTATGGGAAGAATTATCTACAGTCAAAGAAAGCACTTTGTCTTGGCGTTGACGATTATACCATTTTAATAAAAAGAAAATATCAGTCTTGTAAAGGAAACAGTATTACACACTATGCCCTATTGCTTGCGCTAAGAGCCTCCCATGTGCACTTACGTGTATGCTAAAATCTCAGTATTGCACATGCATGACAGTGTTTGTGTCGCTGTTTTTATATCGTGCGAGTTTTTCTGCATGTGTGTCTACGCTTTTGGCAGTAATTCATTACCTCGCGAGGTTAGGTGGGCTACTTAAATCACCAAGCTAGTGTTAGAGTCTCTCTCTATATGTATATTGCTAATTCTTAACCATAAACCTCACCGAGAAATATTTTTACTAAAAATGAAGGATGCGCAATCTGGTTTCGAACCCTCAATCGCATTGAAGAAGGTAATGGTGAATGTTCTCAGTGCGTGACCGTTGTACAGTCGAGTATTTTGCCGGAAGATAAATTCACTTCACACCTAACTTGACCAGGAAATACGTAGTTTACGCCTCTGATACATACAGGACAATACGCGCACAAAAAAAACAATTTAATAATGCAGACACATCAAGACATACAACCGCGTGGTGCGGAAATCTGACCAATCGGTGAATGGCTTTTTGTATATTTCTGTAAAACATTGATGAATCACCCTGTTGGTACGTGAGATCGTGTGTAAGGGATTTTAAGAAAATGTTACAGGATAACACGCGGCCAGCAACTTCCAATCGAGTCAGTGTGTCAAGGTGCACTTCTTTTACCTCGTAAAACTATGAAATAATTATCATAACTCATTTGGATAATATTTCTAATCATTTCTCGTTATACATGTTTTTGTACATACGTATTTGTGCGGCTAAGGTGAAGTGTGCTAAATTTCCAGCAATTAATAATGGAAATAAATGCACTTTTATATAGACCGAATCAAACTGATATACACATAAATATGGGCATATGGATGAGTGGATAATTTAAGCTGAAGAAAGTTTCATAACTAAAGCATAGATCATTTTTTCTAGACACGAAACACGAGTACTGTAAAGTACAGTCTCTATAAGCACATCTATAAGAGCAGTAGGAAGTCAACAGCAACTAAGGGGAGTAGGTTTCATTCTACTCGGCGAATGTACATGTAAAACTTGTGACAATCCGTAAAGGCTACCAGGGGTTAAGCATTATCACTTATAGACACGCGAAGGCAAAACATGTCACTGTTTTAACTGAGATGGTCACTGGCAGAAAAATCTGACTATGGTCCTGCAAACAATGGTTGATTAACAGATAGGCGCCCGGATGTAAACCACAACACAGGCTAATTTTGAATATTCATGATAAAGGGTTATAAAAGAGATCTAAGTTAATACTCAGGAGGACAACAAGTGTTCTGGGCTTTGTGAACTGAAAAACATTGAAGTTTGCTTAAGGCGGAAATAAAATTGCTCGCATAATTTACGTTAAAACCCAGCGAAGAATGTTTTGGGTATAGAACAATTGCAGAGAGGTGAGCAAACAATGATGTACGAATGTTGGTGTCTTGACAGACTGACTGATTGACTGGTGGATGATTTACGCCCCACTCAAGCATTTTCCTGTGACATGATCGTGGTCACGTTTACCGGTGATAAACCACCTTCTGTGACGTTCAGACTTGCACCCAAAATTAATGAAAGAACCTTAAACTGTGCAAACGTTCCCAAGAGCTCCGTGGTCCGCTAAGCGCCACCAACCTCTCATGGAACAGTGAGATGGAGGGCTGGCGCTTTTGTAACACTCTGCATATGATACCTAGAATGAAGCAGTTGGTTCTTTATTACTTTGAGCGATTGAGTTCTGATATTGTGTTCGGCTGGCCTGCCATCTTGATACTGTTGATAACATATCCCACCCCTGGTGTATTTAACTACGACCGTAACCGACCAACGGCAGCACGTCACAACACACTGGCATGCTAATTGACTGTCGTCAGTATAAAAGAAAGGAAGCGGAATGCTGATGTTCCGTTTAGGCTCCCATAACATGTCGTGAAAAACTCACAGGATGAATATCATTTTTCTCAAAAACTCTAAACAAAAACTGAATCACTTATACTTTCTCCACCCTACTCTTTTCTTTCACACGTCCATCATGTGCATTCAATGTGCATTCCAAGGGTGAACAGTTAATAAAAATCTCACAGTGCGTATAACACATATAGCGGACTATGCTGGTAGTTTTGTGTGTGTGTTCTCGGAGTGAATTGTAACAACACGTGGCTTATGCTTGCCGTCTCGGGTGACTGAGCCAAGCGAATAGAATTTACTCACAAGCACAATTTACCTTCTTGACTCGTATGGTGACGTTTGAGTCCAGAGGTCTCTGAAGGGCTGAGAATGATAGTGTCTCGTCGCTTGACCTCTGGCCTTTGGCAGAGAGTAGATTACACCGAGCTTTCCACAGCTTTAGAGATCGCCTTCTTTACCTTGGTCCATAATCCAAGCTGCTTATACCGTGTTGTTGTTGTACAATGGTTTGGGGACAAACACGTGTAAGCCGAATGGAGAAGCTATCTATTTATGCTACAGTAGAGTCACACTGACAATTATTACGCAAATATCTTTATATTTTGTCTGTTCCTGGAATTAGTTTCTACACATGAAAATAAATTAAAACGTACAAAATTATAGGGATGTAGTCAGAATGAAAGTAGCATTGTTCATTGAGGTGAAATTTGGTTGCAAAAGAGTGCATTGGTTACGGCCATCTGAAATACACAGTGTAATATCGTACGTTTTACAGCTGTGCCTACCAGAGAGAAAGCAAATCGTGTAGTGCTCAGAGTGAAGCGTATACATGTGTGTCGCGCTTATACACCTATTCGTAAAATGGTGTTGTTTTTATGCTCTTGATAGGGAACTTCTGTGCTTACATTTTGAAACTATGTCTTAAACGGGAGTACAGAGAAAATTTTGATATTAATAAGATGAATTATAGTTCCAAAGAAAGTAAGATTACAACATTTGCTTTTACGAATTATTGCACACAAATATTACATATAGCCCGAGATTTTTTTTTCATCCTGAGATTGTGCGTGTTTTGAAATTATAGTTTACATTTCAAATAATGCAAAATGAGTATAAAAAAATTTCCATCCATAACAACAAACGAAACGTACGCAAGACTCATTACACTTTTGATCAATACCAAATGTAGATAGGAATGTAAATAGTGTTAAGATGGGTTCAGCTGCCTCTGTAAACATCCTATCTGTCATGAAAATATTTGATCTGAAAGCATTTTGTGTGACATTTGCACACAATCAAAACCGCAAACGCATAAAAGTTGTTTGTTGAAATGAATACCAACAAACTGAATTGAACCCCATTTTGTATATTGATCCTTCACACGTATCAGAAACTTTGTACTTCAAGTACTAAAGTAAAACTTGAAAGAGACACTCCCGAGTTTCCCAGCAATTTAAAACTTGCATATGTAAAAGGTATGTCCGACAGAGAGAAGTAAGTGCTAGAGTACTGCTAAGCCATGGGTGTGGGTATTGAAAAATGATATACTAGGTTGGGCAACGCTTCAAATAAAACCGGAAGCCAAATTGCTCCATTCAAAACAGCGACGCAACTGATCAAATTTGACCTGGGCACGGTCAAGTAACATGTTTCACCGGTGTATCTTTCACATCAGCGCATGCGCAGTTTAAACGTTGATGACTGATCGAAACGCTTTTCAAGTAACGAGAAACATGAAATAGCATATCAGGTCCCATCGCGGTCTAGGAAATCGGAGCTCATGCCTCCGAGATATTAAAAAAAGGATTGGATCAGAGGTTCGATTTCTAATTCCCGTAGAACCTTTTTGAACCCATAACGTTTAATCTTTGAGAAAATGTGATTCTTAGTCATTTGTTTTTTCGACTTCTTAAGAATGAAGAATGGTTTATGTACATTTGAAAACGTGCCTTTGAGCTAAAACAATTATTGGATTCTATGTCAACACATATAAAGGAAAACGAGATTAGTATAATTTCCAAGAATGTTTGAGATTTGCTATAGGTCCGCATTCATGCAGGAGTACAAGTCTCGGAAATAAAGAACCCGATAAAGTAAAATACGTTCGAGTTTTTTGTAGGGATTAAGACGGATTACTACAGAACAAACCTCATATGCTTGCCTCGCCTTGTCTCGTTTAAAAGATAACCCAAACTGTGTCATTCAAGACGCATTCTGCTTAACCTATCCGAAATGATGATTGTTCAACAGAAGCTATCCATATGGAAACCCCACTGAGATGTAGCAGACGATAGAATGGAAGCGGAACAAGAGAACGGGCGCGAGGAATTCTGGGACAAAGAAAGTCAACTCCTGTTCCAGCCTTCGCTGACGCATCCCCTTCAGGAACAAAACTAGACGAATTAATTTATGGAGTCTTAGACATTCGATAACACTGAACCCATGGAGGTTGCATTGTACTCTCTAATCACAGCACGTGAAGCGGAAAATACTTATGAGAGGTTATCCCAGGTGTGACAGGCGAGTCGGTCAGTCACGCGGCATCCGAGTAAAACGGCTCCCAAGCTACACCTGAACGCCGTCGATATGCGGGTGTACGCAGTCATTAACAGTGATCTATCTACGCGCTGTGTTCATACGTGCTATCTGATATCGGTTATTTTCTTCAATAATATTACACACTTTAGCTTAGCGCTCCATGGCTAAATATCCAGCACCATTGAGAGGCGCCGACGGGCCGTGAATGGCCTCCTCTGTAATATGGCGTGAGATTATGTGTTAGAATACATTAGTCTTTCTCGGCTTGTCATTGGCCCTTAAAAGTTTTTAGAGTTTATGGAGCATCGAGTCTTTTTTTTAAAGCCTGTTACACTGAAAGAGCTGGGTTACGTACTTTTACGTGAGTTGTGCGATGACCTTATATATGGCTCCATGATGTAGAACACTTCGCACCATCGCTCAGAACAAAAAGTCCACGAAAAACGAGAAGTTTGAATCTTTAGTCGGCAAATTCCCCGCACATGACATACAGGTTACTCGTCGACTCAGTTTAGCAGCAAAGAAACGTTTTGATCCATTGGTCATAACAACTACATCTATTCCCATTTAGACAGATTCAAAATGATTAAAAATAAAAACGCATGCTTTCTGAGAAACAAACTTGAAATGTAAAATGTGTATATGACAAATCATGATAATCAAACACAAGATATTTGGATATCATAACTTAAGCCTACCTACTGACATTTTCATTCAGTAAATGTATTCTTATATTTGTAACTTAAATAGTAAAAGATAATTAAAAACTGCCTTTTAATGGCTAAATAATTATTCAAATGAGATAAAACAATACGCCACTCGCTAAAACAGCTTAACATTTTTCGTAGTCAAAGCTGTTTTTTGTTTGTTCACCATTCTCATAATTTCTATGTCTGTATTCTCATGTAAAGACAGGGTTCTCAATTAGTCAGAATTGCAGAGGTATCTTTTCCCACAGTCCAATCCTATAACCACGGTGTCCTCGAACGAAACCAGCAAACCATAGCATGGTGGTCTGAAGTCAACACGATCAACTGTCTCTATACAAAGCCTAACCGTAACCACAAGACCTCTTTGATGTGGAGGAGCGATTGTCACTTTGTAAAGCGCATGTCAGACACGGCCGACAGACAAACCCACCTCCGGGCATTGGAGAGTTACTCGAACTGTCAAACGCCGACCACACCGTGGCGGCCTGGTAGCCTCAGGGGAGATTTGACTGGACTGACCTTAAGCTTGCCTTTCCGCTATCATTATACAGGTTGATATGTGTACAAGGACGCGTTTACAAAGTCTGCATCTACGTACGATAAAGCCATTGGTACCTTTCGACAAAACCATTTGAGTAAAAGTTTAAAGCTCTTCACTAGTATGTACCATAAAATCCTATCATTTCGGTTCTTCTAGATTTAATGTACAGATCTATGCATTTCCTGGGATTTTATGTCCATTTCTACCTTGCTTTACTCTTATATTTCAATTATTATATTTCCTTCTTATACCATATTATAATATAATTTTCAGTGTTCCTATTTTGTTATCCTAACTTCGCGAACTCTCTTATTGTTGCATTATACGATTAATTAGGTATCTTACTAATGTTTATTTGAATGAATAACAGTCATAGGGATTACGCTCCTTTCATTTCATACGCTCCTTTTAATTCACATGTCCTCTTTTGTTTCACGGCTACAGCTAGGTATGTGGGTTACAAGTCTTTTACGGCCTGATAGTAACTAACAACAACATTTTCACACGTATGCTACGGAACAGTTTCATTTGTGTGTGTGTGTGTGTGTGTGTTTTGTCTTAATGGGAGCGCAGAATCGAATAACTTTTATAGGTAGATTATATTTGACTAGTCGATTTATCTTATGACTTGTCCCTCTTAACTGTGTTGCTAGTTTTGGGTTGATTGACACACTGACATACCAACTGGCTGGCCTTCGAAAACATCCCGACTGATTGACCCTAACTCTATCGACAGACAAATGGGCAAACTGATCACCTGGTTGGTCAGTCCTACGATACATGTTGAACACAATGGCACACATGTTAAAATCCAACGAGTCTTGACAATTTACTAAAGTTATTTACAAATAATTCCTTACCTTTTTGTAAAATCTTTCCGAAAATGGATCCTCCATGGGTGTTATCGGACGTTGGGCAATTCCACTTCCGGTCATGAAACTGGTACTGACATTCCTCAATCGCCATCTTGGCTCCCTTGGCAACCGCCAATACGGTACCGGGATTTTTTGTCACCAGGCGGCGCTGCCTTCTCGTTAACTGCTGTAAGCTGGGATTCACAAAAACGGGTTCTGTAGGACGTAGAACGTCATTGCTCGCCTGACCCATCTTTGCCAGAGCCCTGTGTTCGAAAAGAAGTTAAGAAGATAAGAAAGAAAAACTTGAGAAGGGAAACTGGAGAAGTCAATGTTGAAAAAACATGGCGCGTGTGCCCAAGCACAGTAGGCGTGTGTTTAACTAAGATGGGACTTATTCTTCTCGCGCCGTGAACCGCCGCGGCGCTGGTGGTGTGTAAACAGTCCATGATTGTGCGCACTATAATAACGTGATGAAATCATAGGAAGAAAGTCCCTAATGTATTTATGAGACATCAACGATCGTTACAGGCCTGTGGGGACAGCGGACAACTGAACAGAGAGGCAAGAGACTTTAAAAGACCAAACAATACCATCCATTTGTCTCCTACTCCCGCACGAAAAGAGAGACCCACCCATGGGAATGTCTTAGGGAGTTGTCGGCGGCGATTGTTTGGGTATTTGTCTACTAGGCTCTGTGGCATGCTTTTGACAAAAAAAAACAAGAATGGTTATGGGCAAAGAATAATAATATCTCCACGACAGTGTGATAAGGAGATCTAGGTACAGGGGGAAAAAATTGAAGGTATGGGACAAAAAACAGCGACCCAATGTCTACTCGGCACCTTTCAAATCATTCTCTGTGGGTTGTTTTAAATACAGTTATCTGGTGCCATATGAATTTCTGACAAAACACGAATTATAACGAGTCTCGCGAGAACTAGTCTACACCGCATTCGGCCAGGCAGAGTTCATTATATACAAAAACTCTTCTTCGACCAGTCATTCGTAGAAAGGGTTTAAATATTTCAAGATTATTTTGTTCAAGACAAAAGGTTGTATAAAAATTGAAGGAAATTTGTTGAGTGGCACGCCACACATGTTTCATTTTGTATTTTAAAACTTAGGTAATTCTAAATATATTCAAAATTAATCTCACGTCTTGTCTTAATATAGGGCTAAGATTCCTCTGAAAATTGAAGAAAAGATTTTTCTGAGTAACTTTGCATCTTATACTATGCCAACTTGATTAGTGGATCTGATGGGTTTTATTTGCTGACACAATGCAAGGTAAATGCCATTTGTCTGAGTTGTCTTAATGCCGTCTAAACAATACATGGTGGTTACTCCAACGCTAACATGTTCAGGTTGCTGCCAAAAGCAGTTGTGATCAAAAACAATAAGAAGCAAGCAGGAAACTCGAGTCCATTTGTCCCCATTCGGATTGTCAGATCGCCTTTGAACACATACTACGTACACCAAACGCAAACTTGGAAGGCTGACAAGTTTTCCTCCTCGTTTTGGCTTTCTAACTCGGCACATAAACGTAACCATGTTGGCAGAAAATGGATGAGTTGCGAGCTATGGCTGAGATGTCGGCGATGTGGCACCAAGCCTGTAGGGGTAGCCATTGACTCGTTCATTGCAAACAGCTGTGCACTCGAAACTCCGACGACTCATCCTATCACAGTACATGGCAAGTGACAGAAGGGTGAATGGGTACGAGGCATGCTGCTGTATCCACAAGAAGAGAGGGGTGGATATTTTCGTCTTGGCGAAATAAACCGTTCAAAATTTCCAATATACACGTAACTTGGATATCATATAGTAAAGACGTATACCGGGACAAGCCGTCAAAAAGGTTTGCGTATGAATGCCATTACAGGCAACATCATTTGCGTGGTATATTCACATAAAACGTGACTGATTTTGGCCCTTTAATGTTCAAGGGAAATTTTGTTTTTGCTTTGTTTAAGAAGAGACGAAGAATGGGTTGGTTTGTTCATTGCAGCTAGTCTATCCTAAACCACTGTTAAAGGTGGGTTTACTCTGGCCTTCCTCACACCGTATCATCAAAATACTGAGGCATGTAACTCAACACAAGCATGTCAGCGAATTGATAGGGTGTTTGTACGCGTGAACATTCTGGTATTTACCAATCTGTCAGCCATGAAACTAATCGAATAAACGGAAAGACTAATATACACGGTACTTGGTCGACGTATAAAACCACATACTGACCATGGTGTTTACGCGAGAGTTTTCCTTCAAAGTAACTCTCCTTTGTGAGGAGGTAAAATATTACTTGCAAACTTCTACAGGATGTCGTTCTCCTTTGCGTGAAGGTAAAATATCGTAAGCGTGGGTGCTTGGCGTTTGTTGTTCTTGTGTCTTACCAACGATAGTTCATTGGGGAAATGGTAAAAATCTGTTGCAATATCTTTCATTCATTGGAACAGTTAACGGACTGATGTCACACTCGTAAAAGAAAAGGTTTTGGTCTAAAGGATGCTTATCATCAATAAAGCTAAGGAAACACTTTTAGAAGGAATGGTGGTTCAGAAATAGAAAAATGGCATGGTAACTACAAGAAAGGTTACTTTTTTGTAATAGAAATGGTAGCTTTGTCAAAAATACAGAGTGATATGCAAGTATGGGAAACATCACCCCAAGTGTTAACTTTTACTTAACAGTGGACAATGTAAATTTGTCCGAGAAGTGCTTAACTGAATAACGTCAAAAGTCATTCTGTGATTAAATACTGCATAGATGAAATTGACAAATAAGGAAGAAAATGTTTTTGTAGAATTGCATACATAATGTATCGGAAAGGCGCTGTAATTGGAAAAGCTCTGGCAAAATTAAGACCATGTTTTTTTCACAGGTGTTGTGTGAAGTAGGTAACAAACAAACTGACGAGAAATCAAGGCAACTGTGCTGTTGTGATTCGTTTTGATGTCTGGCAGAGAGACAAGCCGGTCACACCCATATGGTGTATGGGAGGTTAGCAGTGACATAATTATAGCTATATGGTGTATGGCGGGCCACCAGTGACATAAACACACCTATGTGGTGTATGGCGGGTCAGCAGTGACATAATTACAAAGACTGCATACTTTTTTATTTTCCAGACTACCTAATTGGCGTGCTCATCGGGTGGGCGGCAACATCAACAGAAATATACATATAGCCCGAGGGGTTGTGCAACACGAACGTAAATTATTCCCTTAATAGACACATCCCGCCCCTATAGTTTCCCGAATAAAAAATTCCTGCGCATCGAATAAGCATTAATTATTCATGGTATGGGTAAGACTTGACCTGAGGAGATTTTGTTATTATAATTGTGGAAGATTGAATGTATTAGATAGCAGTGAGCTGACTGACCGATACATTCGATGGTGTGTTGTGAGGTAGAGAGATAATGCTGAAGTTGTTCGACGTTGAGTGTATTTCGAGGATATGGGACCATTCAAACAAGTGCCAATAATAAAAAGTATAGTAGTAATAAAAAGGACACTGATGCTAGATGTGCTGATGATGGGGGTATGTATACAAAAGCCACAAATTATTGTATGCTACAAGAAGATCTGCCCTGCGCGCTCACCAGATACAGACACAAAAAGTGATTATTTACATTGATTCACATTGGTGAATTTAATGATCGACACTTTGTTAGGCAAGAGCAAGTGGTGATGTACTACATTTTGTCTTTCAGTATCGTGCTTTTGTGGCTGGGGACATCCGGCTGAAGTCAGCGGTCAAAAATGTCGACTTTATGACGTAAGGCCATAACATCTGGCAATACATTGTTACCCATAACAATTAATATCTGAAAACAGTGTCTTCGCGTGCCTGGCTCCAATACTGCCCAGTTAACTAGGTTTTGATCTAAAAAAAAATCAATCAATCCGCCATTGGGCGATTTAATGACAAACAGTTATTGCTGCGACCATGGCTAAAGTAAGACACGGTATATATATTTAGAAGTGAATAAATCTAACAGGTGTGGTATTTATGTATACGTTTCGTGTTTTTGGCGGTGGGTAATTTCAACTCCCACCACAACTGGGGGCCTTTTCACGCCTCCTGCAGTCACCAAAGAGAAGTAAATTGATTTGTCTACCCTTCTAAGGTCTATCTGGAAATGAATCAGTTTTCTGAGTAGAAAAATATTTTCGTAAGAAAATGAATACACGCTTCTCTACCTGAGCACGCATGTATTATAGTGAGCTGACACTATACACCGCGCAATGATTACTTAGAAAGTACATACATGTACAGGGTCCGGCACTCTAAGAATTGTGTGTATATGTTAGAATAACCTACGAATATTGTATCTCAGTTTTTCTGGTTTTATGAAGATTTAGAAGCAGAAGTCAGCTTCGTGGAATACTTACAAAGTTGATTCGTTTTGATATTGAGCAGATCATTGATGTCTAATACACATTTAAAACAACTGCCACTTTCTTTTTTATCTCATTCTGCTTAATCAGTGGTACTGAGGTGGGAGATTTATAAGTTGTTACAATCTTAGCATTTAGCTTAACATTTAGAATAAGACCCTAACTGAGGTTACGTGTGACCATTTGTCAACGATTATTCTCCAGCTGTAGTCTTTTTTGAACAATGTCACTCAGGTGCAAAAATGACAGAGGTGAAATATGAAATAAGTATAGCTACATGTGCTAAATCGCGTGTCACGTAAAATAATCACTGTGTATAAAAACCACAGCAATTGTTTTGCCGACTTATAATACAGCTAGAAATAAGCCTCATATGCAATGCGCGAAATAGTTTCGTGGGAAGTGAAAATAAGATCATATCTCACGGCAATATGGTGGACAAGAACGCCTTCATCTGCAGCCTAAAGAAAAGGTTACTATTCAAAAGCGTGGGGATACATGCACAATTTCTAAAACAAACAAACCGCTTGCACCACTGCTCGGTTTCTCTGCATGATTATAGAAACAAATCAATCAGTTACAAAAAAACAAACAAACTGGCTATTGAATTTTGCAGGCCGAAGAAGCTGAATGAAATTCGTGCAGAGACAACATGAACATGTTAAAATCTGTATATCTACAAAACCTTTGGACACTCATGACGTCATTTTCAAGACAGCTGTAAGTACACGGTTTGGTGAGAATAGACGATGATCCTCTTCGGCCAGGTATAACGGGCTCTATTAAGCGGTTTGTTTCTGGGACATTTCAATCAAATTCTAGTCACGACGCTTACTTTATTCCCCAGTAAAAAAAATCATATTCGTACAACTGGACAACACGTGACCATAGTTGCGCGTCAAACCACCCAGCTCTACAAAGGGCAGAAAGAGAAGGTAATAGATTCAGCATTGACAGCTACATTGATAGATGTCTTCAGAACAATCGGTAAATATAGTGCACCAGTTGAAATCGTGTCTGAGAAACGCAGGTCAAATTAATTCGGTGGTACTCCAACGACAAATTCGATGACCGCCCAAGCGGCTTGTAGTCTGATATCTATCTATAGTGATATGTATACCGTCTTCTCATCAGCTATGCTTTGTGCATGGTGTGGCTATATAGCTGCAGCGATATTTCGAAAAAGCTGATCTTTTATCTTCACTGGGTTGAATTTATTCCGAATATTTTCATGCAAATCTCGGCTCAATCAAAATATTTTTGGGAGTTTTGAACGGCTCACTTTGTCAGTTTACTAATAATTCCATATCGTAAAGAAAAATTATTCATCTGAAGAAAAACACGGCTAAATTTTGTTAGATGTCATAGTACTTATAGCAGCCTCTATACCAAATATTAGTGCCTCTCAGCAAAAAATTGGGGACACCAAAAAGAACAAAGTGAACTCAAATAAGAGTTAATTGTGGTATGAATTGACCACAGTGATATGTGCCTGAAATCCAAAATGTAACAAGGGTTTTGATGTCTAAAACGCATTTGTATGATTTGTATGAATTAGATAAAGCAGAGATGTAACAAGGGTTTTAATGTCTTAAACGCGTTTGTATGATTGTTACCATCAAATATGTCCGATGGACATTTGTAGTGACAATACAATACAGAATAATACCATACACACACCTAAATACAGTGTAGTTGTGGTTGGGCGTAGCAATCACGGAAACCACAACGTAGTCTGGGGCGTATCAGCGTTTGTTTATGATGGTTATCGTAACATGATACCAAATACCAATGCGGTATAAAAGTCGTTTTACTAAATAAAGAAGCTGTTATTCGAGAGGGCTTTGATGTATTGTGAGAAGAAGAAAAAATTGTCCGCTAAAAGTGTATACTTTTAGCGCCTATTCTTTCAAATCTATTTACGTGGCAAACTTCATGTTCCAGAAATACCCTTAGCATTTCTAGAACCTTCTCGGTTCTTTTTGACGTATTATTTAAAATTCGTAACGCGTAATAATTCAGACATTCCAAAGAAATGACTCAAGGACCTGGGAGCTTCCAAGCCTCACAAAAAAATCAATTTCTGTTAGCTATTCGGTCAAGAACTATTTCAGCGTTTTCAATGGTAGACAATGTTTTCCTTGCAAGTATAGACTCGGTGGTGATCGTTAATGAACAAATTCCCTTAATTCAATAGAATTCTTATATATTGAAACACAGCGCACAACAAATTCCCTAAAGTCCAGTCGCATGTAAGTCACACGTGCCATTATTTTTTTTAGTTTACCTACTTTTCATTGAAAACTGTCACACTCAGAGGCACACATTTGAAAATGGTCTCCATGTAGCGTATAACGAAACCTTTATTCTTTATCAACGACAATTTGGTTCATAAACAATTATTAAATTACATCTATATCTTTACAATCTAATCATTATTTTTAATCGATAAGTCACTTTCACACAATTTCCTGCCAAAATTAACGCAAATTTGTCCTGGCAAACAGAGCTATAAAGTAACATGTAAAAGAGAGATACTCATGAATTAAGCAGGTACATTCATGATATACCCTTATCAAATTTCAAACTTCTCTTCCATTTTTATTACATAGCCACGTCAAACATAACGGTCAAGTTAAGATTTAGTTACAAATGTTTCCCCAATATGTCTATTTACTTGACAACATCGCGCATTAACATTAAGAGTTAAACTGTTTCACGAAACTAACTTTATTCCCTCCATATCAAGAGACTTATCTGTTACAAGCTCCGAAATTGGTTTTTTCTTGGGACAGACAAAGACCGTCAAATATCAATGTGAAAGAGATCAATCGCACAGTCAAGGTGTTCGTTTGTTTAACTACTGTATATCGTTGACTGCGGACCAGAATGATCTGCAGAAGTTACCGATAAAAAGATGAAAATAAAAAGATGAAATGAAATATTCAGGTGAATGAATGCACTATCCGTGAATCCATATTTCGCCACGAGAAAAGAACGCAAAAGGGCATAGGAAAGACTTTCCGAATTTCCATGGATTAACAGAGTCTCTTTATTTAACAACTGAAATGAATAGTTTACTGCATTCCTCGTTTATCCACCTATATTTAGCTATACAACAAATAATATTTCACACAGTCAGGTTGATATTTCCCTCAATTTCTTTCCAGACCGAAACAATGTTTGTCATGGAAATCCTGCATATCACTTGCTTCCTTTAGTCGTTGCACTACAGGACAGATAAAGGTTTGGCGAAAGAATGAGTTCAGTGGATGGAGTGAGTAAGTCAATGAATGAACATGCCAGGGCATGAGTAAGCGAAGGAATATGATCAAAGTGGCGGGGAGCACCATGGGATTGTTTCCGGCATGTTCGACACGACGTGTAATTCTCCTCCATGCGACATGTTCGGCCACATAAAAGGCTTAGGGTGACATTGTGTTATAAGATGACAACTTTCACGGTGCCGATGGATGGAGTCTTTCTAGCTAACTGACACACGCTTAATTTAAGTCTCTGTCAAAATGGATGTCATTTATATTGTGTGACTTAAAAGAAAATGTTTTCAGAGCCACGCCGAGAATGTGAAAAAACGAAATAAAAAGTTGCTGTGGCTGAATTTTTTGTATATGCGTGTAATTCTAAAAAAATATATTTCAAAAGCAGGGTAAGACATCCCATTTTTGTGCCGATTGCAGAGTTAAGATTTAGGTACCTTGCAGAATCTTTCCTCAAAATACAAGAAAAGAAGGGTGAAATGTCGTTGTCAAAACCCGAACCTCTTTTTTTATACTAAGCTGACAATTGAGCCATGTTTGATCTGATTGATCCTACAGTTTGCGGTACAAGATAAAGAACGTTTAAGTACTTATATTGCGGCTTAATTATTTGATTAACGGCTTTTGGCGATACTAGACTATTAAACAACTGTGCACACAAACTATTACAAAAAGACAACAAATCAGTATATTGCTAGGGGTGTTCCAAACCACCACTGTTTGAATTGCCTTGCAATTCGAGTGCTCCTGAGCGCGCGACCGGCGACTATTCTTGTTAATGAAACCACAAGATTACTTTGGTGTGGGTGGGTTAAAAGAAGCAGAATCTTTTTATCTTAAGGACCAAACAAAAAAATAAATAAAAAACAATACATACATCTGATCAATTAAACATACAGAAGGACAGGCTTACATGTATTCAGAAGGTCAATGATTGTGCAAGACAATGGGCGATGTCAAAGTCAATGTATATAAATGATTGTACATCTACAACAAAATGTTATAAATAAAGCTATTATGTAACAAAGACAAATACTTACCACCATTGAACCCCGCGAAGTCTTGTTTTCTTTCCATCGCAGACAAAATATCCAAGTGATACTATCATAATTAAAGCCATTAATACTAGTCTCATGATGAATTCTAGAAAAACGCCCAAGAAATCTTTCCTCTGGCAAATTTTTTTGGGGTGTGATTTGATCAAAATCAATCAAACACTCAGCAGCACAGAGATGTTAATTCCAAGAAGGCGAGCTTTGGCACAAAGCACATCAAAGAACTGTCACTTTTTTTCGAGAAACCGCTGTTTTCCTGGGTTTTCTTTGAATTAGTTTCCCGTATGACGTGGTCTCGAACTATTTTCAAAGCACGCAGACGACACTTTTCCTCTTCCCAAATATCTGGAACTCTGTTGTGTCGCGGATTAAGAAGTCTTGCCTGGAATTCCCAACCAAATCCAACACAGGTATGGCGAAAAAATATTGACACAAATATATATACCAGTAAAACGAAGCGGTGGTTCTAGGGAAGGGACAGACCAACGCCATATGTTAGAAGGAGGAAAAGAGGAGGTGGGGGAGGGGAACGACCAAAGATAATGGCGGCGATCGCTAATTAGATTTGTGAATAGGTGAATTTTCTTTTCTCTTTGGAATTCCTTTCAATTTCCCTTTGTTTACGTTCACACTTTCAGTGCCGGTAAAAAGCCCATTTGTCGTGTTTTATTGGTTTAGTAATTGTCCATGAAGAGTCAGCGGTGGTAATCGCTCGCAATCCAATAGAAGTCAAAACACAAGCCGTGTCCGGCGTGTCTGGCCCCTCAACGGATCTCTAACCCTGATCACCCACGGACAACCCCTGGGCTATTCATCCTCCCCCGGGCAGCCAGACGTGTTGGCGGGGGTTAAGATAAAAACACACAACTTTTCATTCCTGTGCGAAATCTCGGACTCTTCGCTGAATACCCCCATAAAAATAATAGTTGATTTTTTGGGGCTACGGTCGTTTAGCTCGTCTGATGCCACACATCACTGGAGCAAATCCCCGTGGGTGGTGAGACGCGGGATATTGGACGCCAACAATTCCGTTTTGTGGGCTCGTGGCATAGCTACCCAATTCATCTCCCGACACTTTAGGGCTTTGAGGCAGCAGGACAAAAGTTGGAACTTCTCGCCTACCTGTGGAAGGATCGACATGGCTATTACGGACGATCCTACGCGCTGTTTTCCACACCTCTATTACACACGGGTACAAATATATATCGATGGTTGTCGTCCTCTTTGATTGTAATATGTTGATGGGGTGTAAAAACTTGGCAGGCTGAACAACCCTGCTGTATGGGTATAAGGATCCCCTACCACACACCGAGAGAAGCAGCAGGGGGTGGGGAGTGTTATGATCCCACGTAGCACGTCCTTGAGATAACCGATGATAAACAAAATAAAAAGTAAAATAGAACGTTTGAATGGGAATCGACGTTGTCAGACCTAAATGGACATGTACACCTCCGTCGGGTGGGAAAAGACGAATTTAGCGAATAGTGTACGTAATCAAATCACTGATCGGAGCATACACAGGTAACTTCCTTTGATCCACCGAGGCCGGTCTGGTAATACAGCTCATCGTCAGGTGTGTCCTGGGCTCACTAGTAGGACCAGGTAGTCACTTTGTCACCTGCGCTTGTCTTCCCGTACCTTATTGCTCTGACAAGCAAGTGTACGAAGCGAGCCTTGTTGTTGTTAAGTGAACTCAGCCGCGCAGCTCTATGCACGCTATGGCTAGATACCGCCTTCCTTTTAACGTCCCATTTAATATGCCTTCTTCAAGGACTTTACTATCAGTTTATCTATTTTGCCGTAGTACTCATTAGCTTCCCGAGCAACCGGCTGATTTAAATACGGGTGTCAAATAGAAATGATAAAACCGACCTTTCGACGAAGGCAAAGAAATCAGGAAGATTTCCGTTGGAAAAATAGTTCTGAGACAGTTCCTTTGCCTTTTATTTTTTAAAACATATTTTGTGTGCCTTTTTGGATTTACATTTCTGTAGTTTTGTCCTTAAACAGTGGCCAGCTTTCCGTATGTGATTTTTCCGCCGGGAATAGCTGGGGGGTATGAAGTGAAAACTTGAGAGACACTGAGGTCTTTATTAGCCACAGCTTCTTTGATCAGCGATCTTCTCTTTCTGTCGAACGACATAGGCATATGTCCGGTACATGATTGACAGCTACAGCACCGCCCACGCCACGCCCCTTTCACCATGTGGCGTTGTGAACACCTGTGGAGAGATTAAACGGCGAGGGAGGGTAATTAGCGTACCTTGATGAATGATTGACAGTTGAATGAACTATCACTTACAGATCTATTCGAGCACAAGGTAAACTCCTGTGTAGTGCCTACAGCCCGCTATGGAGATCTCACCTAATATATCGCTCTTATGTTTTAAATGTCTTGGTCACTTTTCAAACCACTCATAGGTAGTTTTTGATCGAATATATTTCTCTAATCGTTTTTTTAGATTGCGTTATGATCCCGTTTGGTACAATTAGTTAAAAGACTGTATCGTTATCCCTTTCATGTGTCTTGATTTCAAAGTAAAATAAGCCTGCTACAGTCTTTCATACATGGTCTCTGTTACATCTGCGATTAAAGTAGACGTCTATCTTAATCCCAGGTTACACACATGTGGAAAATACAGAAGATGAATGCATCGATGATTTTCAAATCAGCTGTATTTCATTTATTAAGATATCGGGGAAAATACTGCAGACCAGTTTAAGGAAGACCATATGGATGTGTAATTACATTCTGTCCAGATAAAACAATACCCCTCCAGGAACCTGGGCCCGTATTTATCAAATGTCTTAAGACTTGAGTCAAAAATTCAAACCCAGCTATAAACAAAATGCTTTACTTAAGAAAGTTTATTGTTTATGCACTTGTTCTTTACTGCAGAAAAATGCAAATTGATTTATTTATTTATTTGAATGGTGTTTTAGGCCGTACTCAAGAATATTTCACTTATACGATGGCGGCCAGCATTATGGTGGTAGGAAACCGGGGACTGCAAATTGAGTTCTTCTCTGTTATGAGTTTGGCTTTTTATGGACTTGCAAATTATGATTTAAGTCTTAAGTTGCTTAATAAATACGGGACCTTGTGCACAAGGTCCTGTGAAAAAACCTGTATAGTTGACGAGGGGAACTTGTCGAGCTAAGCCTACCGGAAGCCTACTAATTGGCAGAGAAAACCAAACTATACACCGGCATGATAAGGTGATACCTGGCAATGATAAGAGGACACATAGAACAACACTTGAAGAAACCTGTTAATATATAATAAAAGACATACAGCATAGAGAGCAACGACGACAAAGTGAAAATTGACAAAAGGTCACACGTAATTGGTGAAATATAGCGCCTTGTCAATTTACATCACTTAGGGTTTTATTCAACTGTTCGTGTACATGCTTAAATGACCACAGGAAGCTGTAATAGCCTACCCGTGTAACATGAGCCACATTGCAGTGCCAACCTACAAATAGTGTAAAATCATATTTCAAACTGTCAAGTAGACTTTAATTAACATCCCATTCAAATGCATCTAAAGGGATACGTTTAGTTGCGCTCTAGTTGCACATGTTGATTAAAAGCACCGTGCATGAAGATGCATCCGCAGAATAGCTGGGATAAATTAGCCACGAGTAAGCAGCAGAATGCCCGAACTACATGTCTAATATACGAAAACGAAGCTATGTCTGCTTGGTGTAACTTCCATGACAACATGCAAGACTTAATGGGATAGAATGGACAGTAAGCGCACTCTAAAATGTCTAGTGGCTGTGAACGGACATCTGAGCAGTTAATTCTGGCGTTCAGATCCAGCTTTGTGTCAGGACGTTTGCCATATACGAAGTGTTATAGTTTCCTCCGGATTCAATAATCGTCTGTCATCAACCCATAAATCTAACCAGTGAACTGTGTACAGTAGAAAGGTGATCAAGATTAAGATGATCACATATTTGTAAGATACATCAGCAGCAATCGTCAACTCGTACATAACATTCCCAACAGCCGAAGGCTTGTTCAGTGCACTCAGCTTTTCTCAACCCGTGAAACAGAC
Organism: Liolophura sinensis; assembly: GCF_032854445.1. NCBI lineage: Eukaryota > Metazoa > Mollusca > Polyplacophora > Chitonida > Chitonidae > Liolophura > Liolophura sinensis. Next base: position 13,331,095 of record NC_088298.1, on the reverse strand, counting down.
CGCCATTATAAAGGTGAAAAATCCTTACGTAGGGCCTAAAGCGTTAAGCAAAAATACAATAAGACAAATAAACGTGATTAATTCATTGATTGTTTGATTTGTTGATCGAGCAATTGCAGGGTGGCTGCGCAGGGTGGCTGAGTAAATAAAATGCTGGATGTATATCAAAAGTTGCCCTTGTATATCATTTTGAATTTACTTCAACGAAACACCTTACGATACGAGAAAATAGGTCATATCCAAAGCCTTCCACTTATAGTGTTACATAATGTTTGGTAAAGCCCTGTGCATAACAGACGGGCACCGCCTGCATGACACAACCATTCAGATCTGGGTGGGCGGCTGAGAGAGGGTGTGGCAATTTGGCAGCAGGTGGAGTTCTTGCATGAGGTGATATATCTAAATTAGTGATGTGAAAATCGTGTGACTTTGAAGTCGTCAACATCATTTATCTCTATCTTACACATTACCCCTGTTCGCCTACGGTGGTCTGTCTAGTCCTTCGTGCAAATTACCTTGAGTAACTTTGGAATTTCCGTCAATTTCCGGAATTCAACTTGTTTCTGTTGTTTGGATAACCAGAGAATTAAATATTAATTAAGTGATCGTGACTCTATGGATTCCAGATTAATCAGCCAGTTGTAGATTTTTGTTTTTCACACCTGTTGAAAAGGTCAATTTTCATTGTTCAGTCACCTTGAGATCGGATTAATATCAAAACTAACATATGTCACTTAATGCGAAAAGCCGACTATAGTGTACACTAGGTGCTAAATCGTCATAAAGCAACTAAACGTTTATCTGTTTATTTATTAACGAGACCTTTTGAAGCTACTTTCCCACCAGTAGACTGATTGAGAAACAATGTGATTTAAAGAGGAAAGGGTGGGGATAGAAAATGCCACAGGGTCGCGTTTAGACGGAGCTATCACTGGTGATTGTAGAGGTGTGACGTGAGTCGGCTCGTTTGATCTTGTTAACACAAAGACGCCTATTTTGAGACGCAATTGAAAGGTAAAGATATGGATAAGTTTTAACCAGATATTACACTAAGAATTGTGTATATACAAAAAAGGTACACAGGGTTCCACATGGGACTTCCACATAATGACACAACACAATAATGTCAATACAGTGCATTACAAAGTTGGGAACAACCAAGGGAAAATCACCGCCCCTAACCAGTTACATGTAAGGCAAACATTCTGACTTACAGCTTCGACCGAACTAGCGAGGGCTGGGTTTGAACCTTCGACCTTAATAGTGAGGGCCACTGAACTTTCGAGAAAATCTATCATAGTTTTTTGTTAGCCAGGGCCCATGTATACCTTGTTCAACTTTCCCATATGTAACGTACAGATATGCTAACCATATTGGTGGAAGACAAGTGCGTGGTCTTTGGCCAAAGTTAGATTGCGCAAATGGCGCGTGGCCAACCACTTAATGTCACCAAGGCCCCACAAGCAGCGAGAGGAGGGGAATGTAAAGCCTACGTCTTGTAGGTTAGATCACTGCTACAGGCATTCGGTTTGTTGTCTACAATCTAATCACAATAAGGCTGCCACAAATGTTGAACCGGAGAAGAGATTCAAAACCATCTCTTTGGAAGGTCATCGCCTACAGTTAGCCGCTATGTCTTAGTTCATCACGGTAAAGAGCTATGCAGCCACCATGTAGATGTTGTTGTTGTTGTTTCTGAGATAGTGATGCTTTCTTCTGATGTCATCTAATTGTTCGGCTATCAGCCGCGCTAAGTGGTCTGGCGCCAGCTCGAATCGCACAGCATTCAAGATATGACATATTTTTTGTTCATATTTTTTGACAAGTTTCCGTTTTCACATATTTACGTTATTAACATTGTTTTTTTCTACCTTCCGAAGTCTTTTTTGTCTTCGGTGTTTTTCCCATCTGAGGATAGCACGAGACTTTGATCACCTGTGGATACAGCCACGCGTAGGTTAGACATAATTAGTTAACATATTTGACATGGGAACTCATTCATCGTAACCGACGTGCCTACAGGGAATTAGGAACGCCAAAACATTATTCGCAAACTTGGAAACAAAAACTGTAATTAGAAAAAATCGAGAGATATGTTGTTGCCTCTGGTAATATGGTGTTCAACATGGACTATAACTTTCCACTGACACCCTATAAAGAACAGAGCAAACATGTAAGTTGTCAACTAAATGACGAACTATTGGTTAAGTTACTAATTACAAGTACATTGGGGACATTTAGTTTCGCTTTCATTTTACATTACCATGCTTGCAGGCTTAACCGAAAACACATCATCTTTTTGCAACTATATGCTTGTATAGAAATAAAACCAGAATGGGTTTTATAATAACAAAGAAATGTTTCTCACAAGCCAGATAAGTGTAATCAATGCTCTGGAAATTATGTAAGAATGCAACAATTGCGTACATGAGTTATCTCCGATGAACCACGAACTCTCCAGTACATACTGTTTAAAATCCAACGGCGTTCCAGTCGCACAGAATACTGAAAACTGGAGCAATATCATCACGGCCTAAAATACCTATGTTGGTTAGCGCGCTAGCGCAGCGTAATGACCCAGAAGCCTCTCACCAATGCGGTCGCTGTGAATTCAAGTCCAGCTTATGCTGGGAAGGTGGGAAGAACTGTCAGCAACGTGCGGATGGTCGTGGGATTTCCCCGAACTCTGACGGGTTTCCTCCCACCATAATGCTGGCCACCGTCGTATAAGTGAAATATTCTTAAGCACGGCGTAAAACACCAATCAAATAAGTAAATAAATAAATAAATCAAATAACTAAAATGCGACATTTACCCTACTGAGAAATTAAAATAACCTTTAAAATCGTACTTCAGGCCTGGACTTGATTCACACAATGCTTTGTGGAAATGGCCCATTAAGTGTAATTATAAACGTCGAGTTTGAAATTTAATTAGATTTTTGTCGTGAAATAGAGGCGTTTTCTAAGGAATAAAAAATGACAGGTTATAAAATGGATGTTTATTTATTTGGCTGGTGATTTCACGTGGTATTAAACAATTATTACTTGCATAAGGAAGGTCAAGACATCCTATAGGCGAAACGGAGCTTCACCCAGGATAGCGATGTATTGGCAGGAGCCTTTCAAACCCTGCTCCAACTGATCGAGAGAGAGAGCTGCGGTTGACTACAACTGTATTAGTGTTTAAAATGTCACAAGCCACAAGGCCAGCACTGAAATTAGATACACCCTATGGTTTAAAAGAAAAATAAGCAACTTTTTGTATTCATTGAATCATTTTGTTTGCACTAATTTTTGTTTTGTGTGTACTATACTAAAAACCTTTAACACCAGGTCATTTATAGCTTATTGACACCTGTGTGTCTATCACTTAATGAATGTTAAAAGCACTGGCTTTTAGCTAATCAACGGGTTAACGTCTCATTAATTCCAGTGACATACGGAAAGTAAACCGAGGACAGGTAAGCTAATTAAGTTTTTAATTAAATGAGTTTCTATAGGGAAACGTTTTGACGGACAGTCCGAGAGACGGTTTAGCGGAAACGGGCTACACTAAATGTATTGTTCAATCGATGGTTCATCATATTGATCAACAGATCTATCGATCATAAACTAATCTCCTTCTTTTGCTCTAATCCTCAAACGTGCCGCAAAAAATCTATCAATCGAAAAGAATTAAAAAGTAAGTATGAAGATGCTGAATCACAATTAATTCAAATCAAGCCTTATCACAAGACAATACATCCTATATGCTTCAAATTGTGCTACGCTTGTGATGTGTTTATTCTATGCTATGCTATGCTATAGAAATTTGTTGACTATTTACTCAACAACAATCTGTCAGTCTATTTGATCCAAAGTGTATTATATGAGTAAATGTGAAATGAGTACACTTAGGATGAGTAACTACTTTCGTCACCAATTACTCTTGTTCATTAACTGAATATGGAGTAAAAAAAATGGAAATCTTTGTAAATTTAGTCAAGTTTTCAAAAAGCACATGCCGCCCAGTGCCAGCATGATCTTCTGGGAAAGTATCTTGCCTTGTACGCTGTGACAAGCTCTGGGCGGCAGAGACTGTTACATTCGTACAAGATCAGTACTGGCTCGTGCGGAGGGGGGTGGGGGGTGGTTATGGTGGGGGGACGTTGTGCGATGATCAATCTCTCCCGTCTCCCAGAAAAGCTGAGACCATGGCTTTTTTATTACACGAAGGGTAAGAGTTAATTTATTACTTTCTTATGAAGTGATCAAAAGTGTACGGACAACACATTCTGCGGTGTGCAATTTGCTCTATCCGCATGACATTCCTACGTAGTTCGCCTGACCAAAGCCAGAGGGCGCTATCAATGTCGCGAGATGGCGCATCAAAAGCGACTTGGATCAAGATTAAGAAACTGTGACCACGCCCACAAATTCCTGTGGGTAGCTGGTTGTCCTAGGGAAACTTCTATATCCCCCCCCCCCACCCACACACACACCTACACCTTGCAAACCTCCCCCCCTCCCCTCCCCGGATCCCATAGTATTTTGGTTAGACATGACCTGGTTTGGTTTTCAGAGTGATCGCTCACTTAGTCGGAAAAATTGCGCCTGTGCATGCGCAGAAACTAGAGCAGAAGCTGACCTCCTGCGTGTTCGTGTCAGGTCAGCTATACTATATAAAATAAAAACCAAATTTACACGCGAAGGTGGTACCTTTGCACTTACCAAGTCGGTTATTATTCATGAAATGGATTTCATTTATGTATCAATGTATTTATTTGGTAGCCATTAAAGGATAATACTTGCCGAATACTTTGTACATTCGTCTTAAATTCGTATATTTTCGTCTCAGATACCTTCGTTATTGGTGTCGCTCTGCGAAACTCCAACGACGTTAACATACCGTTTTCCCTCCTTAGAGAACATTCTACAGATACTTTCCTTTTAACACAGTATGTAGTTCATGTCAGTTTTCAAATTCATGTCAGTTTCCTATTTAACATGTCATGCCAGAATCCAGTGGTTCCATCGGGCCACCCCTGTTTCTTGCACAAATATAACTGGCCGTTGTCACATTTTTTCTCTAGTCTGGCGTCAAACACCAATCAAATACATAAATAAATTTCTTCTTCTTTATTCTCCAGTAACCACTCTCATGTTAATCAAAGACTGCGATGATAGCTACCACGTGTTCCGATGACTTCATTTGTTACGCCAAAAGTGACTTTTAGTAAACGTAGAAATGTAATCCATATTTGGTGAATGTTTGCGTCCGAATATTTTAAGAAGTAAAATCTTTTTAATTTCTTTCCGTGAAACATAAGAACGATGACATATGTGATTTACACACTCCTTTAATCGAAAAACGCGACGTTAACAACAGCTTAATAACAGCCTTTGAATCATCAGCGAAACGTCGCGTTTTCCAACTAAAAGGGTGTGTAATCCATACATATACTCATGTCCTAATGTATTATCCTATTATACAAAAAATGTGAATTAAGTTGCATTTTTAAGTAAGCTTTAGTCTTTCATGGACCAGCACGGCGAATCAAACGTATGTAACTTACAGCATCGGCCCACACTCCTCAACTCTGTGTACTAAAGTCACATGTTACATTGCCTCTCACTGGGGTATATACTACGCACCTAGGAGGCCAGGTGGGCTGTTGTACGGGGATATAGTACTGTTCATTTTGTGGTCTGTAAAGAGGAGGTGATGCTATCAAAACTAACATGTTCTTGGTGGGCGATCTCTATTGAGTGCCTGATACTATCGCGTGACCCATTCACACTTAGACAACCCTGTACAAAGACGAGGGAAAATCATCACACCCAGGGGTCTATGAACGGGCACAAAGGAAAACTGCCTCTGATGGTCTTTCGTCTTTTCACCTGGCTTCTGTGTGATGAACTCTCCTAACTTAGCTCAGTCATCGACACCGGGCGTGGTGTCTTGGCAGATACCGGCGATACTGGGTGCGAACCTTTTCCGGGTCCCTGAACCCGAAAAGAAACTTACCTGTTCTGGCACTGAGGGAGCTGACAAACCTTGAGCCCAATTCATAGCAGCTATTGAATTTTAAAAGTTGTCTTCTTTAGTTTCCTCAAGCTTTTTCGTCACAATTTTGTTTCTAATGTGTAACTAAGTTATTCTCAGTCCTATTTTGTTTCTAATGTGTAACTAAGTTATTCTCAGTCCTATTTTGTAGAATGATGGATGATAGTTCTCCAAACGACAAGGTGCCCGTCCCTTTTTCCGCTTTCACACCTGTGAGGTACAGATAAATGTAAAGAGAGAGTGACTCAAGCAGAGTCATAATTGCTGTCATGTCAACAATGAAATACGCTCACTTACCACTTTTACCGCAGTAAGAAGTTTTTAAAAACCTTTTTTGTGACACACAAACAGCGATCAAAAAATAAATGTTTTCGTTCGTGTTGGAAATCAATGTAGGGATGTGAATTGCAGAGCCATGGTATGTTCAGTTAGGTACCCAGGTGTCCAGAAACAACATCGGTATTAATGTAAAATCTAGTTTCTAAACTGGATAAAGATGTATGCTCCCCTTGCAAGGAAAAAATCAGGTCATCATGTTCTTAAGACAAAAAGATCATGGCTCTTATTTGAAATGATATATAGATATGATGGGCCAAATAGATCGAACCATACAGGGCAGATATTTGGTGTAGTCTCGCTTTGCTGAACCAGATAGTGTTTGTGTCATTTGCGCATTTATGTGCCCGATCCAAACTTGCATGCAAATATTCTGCAATATTTGTTGCCATGCTCAATCAAATAATTGTGTCAAATATCTATCATTAATGCTTGTCCAACGACTACGTGCAAGGCTACGTGCATTTTTGTAAACGTTCTTGTTTTAAGTTACTTTTTTACCTTTTCTTCCCATTCTCATATTCTTCATAATTATGTCATAACATAAGACTTCATTCCGGAATTATTGTAGTCAATGAGAATCGAGTTTCAGGTAATTTGGGTATACCATTGATGATTAATCTGTATGTGTGATGTGTACCTACGGCAACTACATACATGTTAAGGGTATAATAAATGTACACCTGCAAACTAGCTGCGACATCCCGCTAAAAGTCGATATTAAAAGGTATCTTGCCCAAAATCAAACCGATCGACCAGCAAACAGAGCAGACAGACAGTCAGTGCGACCAACAGAACTGCTAATCACACCTGAAAGCAAATGTGTTTGAACTAGTCCTTGCATATTTCATTGAGCCCCAGTGAAGATTTCGGCCTATCTCCCCAATGCACTCTATCAAGCTCACCGCGCTACACACGTCTGAACAGCCATATTTCTACCAGGTACTTGTGGCTCAATGACGCGCCCTTTCTTTCAGAGCACAGGTGAGAGAGAACAGCCCCGCAGGGTAAACCCCACAGTCATTGTATCCCTCGGCCTCTTAACAACTCTTCAGTATATGATACTCTGACACCTACCCGGGAGAGATAACACAGCGATCTCTTTCTAATGGATGCTAATGCTTTGGACAATACAGTGTATAGGTTCGATGGACTGGACTGTTGCTTGGTTGTGAGTTCAAGTCCCAATAGCGCAATATTTTTATTCTGTAATATATAATCAGTGGTCTCTCGGAAATACTTTAAACTTAGGCATAATATAACAGTTTGCATAAGCAAAAGTATAACACTGAATTGCATAATTATGTCTATTTGCTCATGTAATTTATTTTAACAATTCAGTTCGTTTTTTATGCATTTCTCATCCAGACTTTATTGTAGGATTGACAAGACCTGAAATTGTGATGTTCTGATTTGCTCAGATATTTTCTTGGACAGATATATTCTATATATATATGGTGTATATACGAACTCGCCATAAGCTCGATATGTTCACTATCTTTAAGCTCGATGCTTTTATTTACGATATTTTCGACAGCAAAAATCGCGTGTAGTTCTAATCTAAACGAAATAGTCATAATTAACACACCCCTAAAGAGGTATTTTCATTCACGCCACCAATTGTGAAATATGCATGTATCTGGCCCAAACGTTGCTTACAGTTTGGATTTATCATTTATTGTTTCTTTGTTACTTTATTTATTTATTTGATTGATGTGTTACGTCGACTCAAGTATATTTCACTTATACGACGACGGCCAGCATTATGGTGGGAGAAATCGGGGGAAACCCAGGACCATCCGCAGGTTTCTGGAAGATCTTTCTACATACGACCGGAGAGCAAGCCAGCATGGGCTGAACTCACAACGGCCGAATAGGTCAGAGGCTCCTGTGTTATTGCGCCGCGATGGTGTGCTCTTTGTTACTTGTTTGCTCATTTATTTGGTATTGATTTCCACACTGTAAGGGAGTGTGAATTTATACAATGGTAAATAATGCAAGTTAACTTTATGAGTGGATGAAACTCAAGAAAGCCTCTGAGGAAATCCCCACGTCATAAGTCCATATTGTAAAAGGTAGACACGAGTTCAATTCCTAGTCAAGTCAAGGAAAAATATTAAACTTAGCAAATTGTTACTTTGGCAATCCGCATAGGGATTCGGCAATGTGATAACAGTCGACACGGTGACATCTTGATATGACTTGCTGAGTAGGTCAGTACATTGTGGCTTGATGAGGCACTATAGTAGTGTTCACGAGGATCACTCGTGCCCGGGTTGATGCTGGGTACATGCGAGGAGACACCGTGATGTACATGGAATGATGTGAAAAAAAAAAACCCTGAAGTAAAAGACGCAAATACAAAAGTAAAATCAACACCCACAAACAAGGACGAACTATGTTTTCGTAATTTCTAACTTATTTCCATATTTCTTATCTGCATACCAGATATACGTTGCAAGTATGCATTCGTAACTTCTAACTTATTTCCATATTTCTTATCTGCATACCAGATATACGTTGCAAGTATGCATTCGTAACTTTTAACTTATTTCCATATTTCTTATCTGCATACCAAATATGCATTGCAAGTATGCATTCGTAACTCATAACTTAAAATCATATTTCTTATCTGCATACCAGATATACGTTGTAAGTATGCATTCGTAACTTATAACTTAATGTTATATTTCTTATCTGCATACCAGATATACGTTGTAAGTATGCATTCGTAACTTCGTAACTTCTAACCCAATTTCATAGCTTGAATTGTAACATCTAACTTAGCGACGCAATTTTTATTCGTCTCAGATATGCAGTGTATAAGAGTATATGAACTGACTTGTAACCTATTGCCACATTTCTTATCTGTCTTCCAATCACACAGACATTGCAATTTAATATTAAATCTCTAGTTAATTCCCGACCTTTTTTTGACTGCATGTCTATCAGTTACATGTGATACATGTATTTGCATCACTTCTAGCTGAAGTAAGTTTCTCATCCCTCTTCTGGCTAGGGCACACAAACATTGTAAAATTGCTAGTTTTCACTAATAGCATCTAACATAGAACCAGCTTTTGTCATCTGTCATACATTACTCAACACTGGTGCGCATGTTTGCCGCCATTTACAACAGAGTGAATAGCGTTTAATTAGAGAAAATATCCCGTTATAAAGTGGTCGAATGTTTCCCACAGACTGTCTCCAGAACACAGGCGACGAGTCTTGAACTGACAAAAAACCTATTAAAACCCCACTGCTATACGTGGGTGTAAATGTTTAAACTCGCTTTGAGAAAGTATCAGTTACAAAGACAATTCTTGGCCGCCGGGTGCTAGGGGAAAACCGCATAATGCACCATGTCTTCCCCTTTGTTATTTTCTGACATACAATTTGTTGAAAACCATGCATGAAATGTGAAGTAAAAAAAAATCATTAAGTTCAAGCAGTGAATGTTCTTAACAGCATTATTACAATAGTAGAAAGAGTTAAAACGATCCGCTATAAGGGGGAGTAATGGTGTGTTAGACCTTTCCAGGACACGGGAAAATAATGGTGTGTAGACCTCTCTAAGGCTAGGGAAAATAATGGTGTGTTAAGCCTCTCCAGGACAAGGGAAAATAATGGTGTTTTAGTCCTCTCCAGGACAAGGGAAAATAATGGTGTGTTAGGCCTCTCAAGGTCAAGGGAAAATAATGCTGTGTTAGGTCTCTCTCGGTCAGGGGAAGTAATGTTGTGTTAGGCCTCTCTCGGCCAGGGGAACTAATGTTGTGTTAGACCTCCCCAGGCCAGGGGAAATAATGATGAGTTAGACCTCTCCAGGCCCAGGGGAATAATGATGAGTTAGGCCTCTCCAGGCCCAGGGGAAATAATAGAGCGAAAACATATGTAAAAGGAATGAATTTACTGACTGGTTGAATAATCGTTCAACCAGTCAGTAAATTCATCGACTTGCTGATAACTGCTGACAGCATGGCTGAATGAATAGCTTACTGACTGACTGACTAACTTCTTTGCTTGTTGAAGAAGTCGGAGAGATGGTTAATGTGGCTTTATTTCCGTGTAACCACTATGTTCACCCTGTTAATACCTATGCATTTACAGTGATGACTTGTTGGAACACCAGTTTCTACTCTTGATAATGAGTACAAATTTCGTAGAGAATATTTTGTTTGAAGCTCTTACGACTTAGTTTCACGTCACGAACATATATTTGTTTGTAATCAATTTATGTGGACCTGTAATGGCACAAACAAATCGATTTAAAGCAGATATATGATTTTTGCGTGAAAAATGTGGTAAGCTATTTGCAATGTTCTTAAGCTTACAGATATCCCGTTATAAAGTGGTCGAAGGTTTCCCACAGACTGTCTCCAGAACACAGGCAACGAGTCTTGAAATGACAAAAAACCTATTAAAACCCCACTGCTATACGTGGGTGTAAATGTTTAAACTCGCTTTGAGAAAGTATCAGTTACAAAGACAATTCTTGGCCGCCGGGTGCTAGGGGAAAACCACATAATGCACCATGTCTTCCACTTTGTTATTTTCTGACATACAATTTGTTGAAAACCATGCATGAAATGTGAAGTAAAAAAAATTCATTAAGTTCAAGCAGTGAATGTTCTTAACAGCATTATTACAACAGTAAAACGAGTTAAAACGATCCGCTATAAGCGGGAGTAATGGTGTGTTAGACCTTTCCAGGACAAGGGAAAATAATGGTGTGTAGACCTCTCTAAGGCTAGGGAAAATAATGGTGTGTTAAGCCTCTCCAGGACAAGGGAAAATAATGGTGTTTTAGTCCTCTCCAGGACAAAGGAAAATAATGGTGTGCTAGGCCTCTCCAGGACAAGGGAAAATAATGGTGTGTTAGGCCTCTCCAGGACAAAGGAAAATAATGCTGTGTTAGGCCTCTCTCGGTCAGGGGAAGTAATGCTGTGTTAGGCCATTCTCGGCCAGGGGAACTAATGTTGTGTTAGACCTCTCCAGGCCGAATGAATAGCAAAATACCTTGTACACAAGTCTCAAAGATTTGCTCAAGTACGTGACTATAACAAAATGGAAATAGAACGAACTTTATATGAGCTATGTTAAAATGGCTTCCTTGGGGTGGAAGAGAGTATGTATTGGTGGATATGCTCTATATATAAAAATAAATGATACAGCATCAAGATGTTTCTTCCTATTGGTTAATGAAATGCAATAAAAACGCTCAAAAGTAAATTTAGGAATAATTGGTTAATGACTATCACGCGCTCAGCGTGCAGCTAGTGCATGCTAAAATTGACAGCAGGTTTCCAATGTTTAATAAGTGAACCTTCATGGTTCGTGACACATTTTAATCCGTACTCCGGGAATTACATCGATCCTAAATTTAGACCGATCGAAATCTTGTTTATGACTTTCATTCACGGTGTGGCGATGTTATTAACTTGTAATTCACCAGCGTGTAATCCGATGTGTAACAACTGCAGGTTTTGCTTCCGGCTGTGGTTACAACGACAACGTTTGTAACCTGGAAACTGCCAGATGACGCTACTCATCCTCTTCTACGAGCTGCTGTCTGCTTTAACGCGTGAATAAATGAATGAAACAGACGACACATTTGTAGCTTTAGGGCTTAGGAATTCTGTCTCCAGATTTTCGATGAAACCAAAATTTCGTTTTTCAATTTTATCGGGTTCTTTGACTATTTCTAGGGCGTAGGCCTAATGCGCTACTAGAAATAATTTTCATAACATATGAGGTCCTGCCTCATATACCGAGGCATGAAATACCGAGAGTATTAAGAGAGAAATACCAAATACATAGTAATGTAGGCCTATCACAGATTGTGACCTGTGTATAAGTTGTGATGCCCTACATAAGCAATATACTGCGCTACATCAAAACACACTACACATTTAATGGTATTACTTTAATGTACATACTAAAAATTAAATTGTAGCTTGTACTGTCACAACATAAGAATTATGTTCTTCACAGAATGGCTAGTAATTCAGTGGATAAAATCATTGTCTTGTAATAGTTAGGAAAGACGAAGTTTTTGTTCAGTCTCAGCTTCAGTGGAGCAAATCATCGGGATATCCCAGCCCCACTGTCCTCAACAGATGTGAGCAAGTCATCAGAAAAGGCCAGCCTCACTGTCTTCGGCCTTAGTCAGCAAATAATCGGGATATCTCAGCCCCACTGTCTCAGCGGCTGTGAGCAAATCATCAGGATATCCCAGCCCCACTGTCCTCAGCAGCTGTGAGCAAATCATCGGGATACCCCTGCCCTACTGTCCACAGCAGCTGTGAGCAATTCATCGGGATAGTCCAGCGCCGCCATTCTCGGCCTCAATGAGCAAATCATCGGGATATCCCAGCCCCACTGTCCTCAGCAGCTGTGAGAAAATCCTCGGGGTATCCCAGCCCCACTGTCCTCAGCAGTTGTGAGCAAATAATCGGAATAGCCCAGCGCCGCTGTTCTCAGCCTCAATGAGCAAACCATGGGAATATCCCAGCCCCACTGTCCCCAGCAGCTGTGAGCAAATCATTGGGATAGTCCAGCCCCGCTGTTCTCAGCTTCAATGAGCAAACCATGGGAATATCCCAGCCCCACTGTCCCCAGCAGCTGTGAGCAAATCATTGGGATAGTCCAACCCCGCTGTTCTCAGCCTCAATGAACAAACCATCTGGATATCCCAGCCTCGATGAGCAAATCATTGGGATATTCCAGCCCCACTGTCCCAGCCTCGATGAGCAAGTCATCGGGATATCCCAGCCACACTGTCCTCAGCCTCGATAAGCAAATCATCGGGATATCTCAGCCCCACTGTCCACAGCAGCTGTAAGTAAATCATCGGAATAGCCCAGCGCCGCTGTTCTCAGCCCCAATGAGCAAACCATCGGGATATCCCAGCCCCACTGTCCACAGCAGCTGTGATAGCCTAGCGCTGCTGTTCTCGGCCTCAACGAGCAAATCATCGGGATATCCCAGCCCCACAGTCCTCAGCAGCTGTGAGAAAATCCTCGGGGTATCCCAGCCCCACTGTCCTCAGCAGTTGTGAGCAAATAATCGGAATAGCCCAGCGCCGCTGTTCTCAGTCTCAATGAGCAAACCATGGGAATATCCTAGCCCCACTGTCCCCAGCAGCTGTGAGCAAATCATTGGGATAGTCCAGCCCCGCTGTTCTCAGCCTCAATGAGCAAACCATGGGAATATCCCAGTCCCACTGTCCCCAGCAGCTGTGAGCAAATCATTGGGATAGTCCAACCCCGCTGTTCTCAGCCTCAATGAGCAAACCATCTGGATAGCCCAGCCTCGATGAGCAAATCATTGGGATATTCCAGCCCCACTGTCCCAGCCTCGATGAGCAAGTCATCGGGATATCCCAGCCACACTGTCCTCAGCCTCGATAAGCAAATCATCGGGATATCTCAGCCCCACTGTCCACAGCAGCTGTAAGTAAATCATCGGGATAGCCCAGCGCCGCTGTTCTCAGTCCCAATGAGCAAACCATCGGGATATCCCAGCCCCACTGTCCACAGCAGCTGTGATAGCCTAGCGCTGCTGTTCTCGGCCTCAACGAGCAAATCATCGGGATATCCCAGCCCCCACTGTTCTCAGCAGCACTGAGCAAATCATCGGGATAGCCTAGCGCCGTTGTTCTCAGCCTCAGTGAGCAAATCATCGGGATATCTCAGCCCCACTGTTCTCATCAGCTGTGAGCAAATCATCGGGATATACCAGCCGTGCTGTTCCCCGCGGCTGTGAGCAAATCATCGGGATATCCCAGCTCTGCTGTTATCAGCAGGCTTGCTGGCAGTAAATGTTTGACACCGCAAGTAAGGCTGTTAAGTTGGTCGTACATGAAGTATGTGATAGATAACTTGCGTTCCAGCTGCGAGGGCGAAAATCTTTCCAGGAAAAGATATCAGTTACCTGTGAAAGACCGGTGGGTGCTAAAACCAGGTAAGTCATGTGTCTTTCGTTGTTTGTTGTTTCAAGCCCTCAGGTTTCACTAGTTTGAAGATGCTGTGGTTTCTTTGATCGAACACGTTTACTGTGGAAATACTTATACCGTAGGAGCAATCCTTTCGCTTATTTTGAACGTCATTTAGTAGATTTGTTTTTGTTTCACTGCATTTCCAGGTGCTGTGACTGATATGGAATGGGCTGGTGGAAACTAGGCATTTGTAAAAAAAAAAAATAAACACATCTTGAAAGGAAGTATTTGTCGTGAATATTTAAATAGGTCAGCAATATTATAAACATTTATGTTTTTCCATAGCGTTTCATATAATCATCACACACATTATATTTACACCAACACATAACGTTTTAACCTTATTTACACTCTAGGTCGATGTTAATAGCTCGGATGGAAATTGAATTTGAGAAAAAAACTGACACGTAAAATACTGCATGTATGACTTATTGCGACGTTACCCATGAATGAATGAAATAAACGTTGGGCCCACCTTTGTCACTTAATTAACTGCGTGTCTGTGTTAGGCCGATGCTTGTCACCGGAGGTTTACGGCTGAGTGCAAACCGCAGGCGGGGGAAAAAAACATGACATCTTTGTTAAGTCAAACAGAAGATAATACTTTTGCATTTCAATTGCAGAACCGACTATAAAGCCAGATGGAGATTTTAAATTTACACACAGACAGAAGAGAAGCAAATTCAATTTGTCGTATGGGGAAAAGAAACGGGAAAGTTTTCAATAAAGCGAGCATATGTTAAATTTTTTGCTCAACAGCAAAAAGTACAAGGCTGTTAAGCAGATGCAAAGTAAACCGCTGTCAGTGGTAATGCTCTGCGTGGGCAGTTCTGATAAATCTTTGTGTTGAGAAACTTACGGATTGGTTAGAAAAAGACCAATACAGCCCAGAAACTGGATTATAATCTTTGTGCATTTTACATCCCGTATATGTATTGGGGTTTTCAATGATAAACCATGGGCATCTTGTCGGAGAGTACCTCCTTGTTTCACTTCACAAAAATATGTTCTATTTTCATGAACATATAATTATTTAATGCGCCAGAATCAATCGTTGGCCCATTGGTTCGTCACATAAGCATGGCCAAAAGTGATTTAAATGCCAATAAAAATATGATCAATTATGGCTTTTCGCCACATCAGCAGTATTGCGGTCAAATAGATAACTGTTAGTAAAGATCTCAAGGAAAAAACTTCATGTTTTTATTATGTAATATTGGTGAAATTTGAATCCTATTCGAATTTGATAAAGCACCATTGTGAAGCGCGTGCCCAAAGAAATGCATTCTCATGAAAAGCAATTGTCACGTCAAAACATAGCTGGCGTTTTATGTTATCGGTGATGGGACTAGGCTATATGAACCAAATGTTCCTATGTAGATCGCAACCCTCACGTGCAGTCTCGTTTTTAAAGCACACAACTCCTATTAACTACATGACATGCGTAAGGATGTGTGAGATACATTCTTAAGTAGTTAAAGAAATATGAACATAATTCTTCACGTGAGTTTAGTTTGCATAAGGCACGATTCGCATATTACTAATTTATCTCAAATATGCTCCCCACCCCCCACCGACTTTTTACGTGCCAGAGAGAATATGATACGGCATGAAATGCAAAATACATAGTATAGCGCCTAATTCTAAAATGTCAGATGTCGATGAAATAAAGCTCTTTGACGAAGTCTTTCACACAGTGAAATGATTTCGCCAAGGACGCTCATCTGTGGCTGCCATCTAAAGCCGGGGTCCCAGTGTTACCCTTGGAACCATGACTCCTAACCTGACTTCTGATCTTTTTAATTCTTTGTCAATTTTCGGCTCCTTAGTTTTCGGGGCACCAATTTTGAATGGCTGAATAATCGTCTACGACCATTCAGACTCGCGGTGCTTCCGGGCCTAGGCTTCCCTTGGTCCCCCGCCTAATGACCTCGGATAGATTTTCAACTAGCATCCACCACCCGGCCCCCCAACTTTTAATCTTTTAAAACTTTTTTGACCATGTCATTTATAAGCCTCTGTACTCTTTAACCTCTCTGCCCCAACTTTGAGTGTCTGTTATACCTCTATGACAATCCGATCCCGTCGCGGAGATTGTAACCATCGCCTAACATGCTGGTGTAACCTTTTATTTCAGAGTGTCACTTTTGCGTCTCTCTAACCCTCAGACCCCAATCTTTCGATGCCCCCAAATGGCCGAGATCTCATCTACGGCAATCTACAGCCGCGTCGTTTCTGGAGCCAAGGCAGCTCCTGGACCCTGGCCAAATGTGCTGTGATAGTTGCCGCGCCCTGCCAATCCCTCCTCCACCCCCACCTGCAAATTTTTATTTCCTTCCGATGCCGCGGAACTTGACTGTCGTCATATGCATAACATGTTCTTGACTATTGTTAATAAAATCTATAAAAAATGAAGAAGTGAATAAGGGATCGGGTATATGGAGTTTCCTGGATACGTATGTTATGCATTGTGCTGGACAATTAAAGAAACTGAACAGATATTTGTACTGTAAAATTACTCTTCTGCAAAAGAAACAATCATCTTGACGAGTATAACCGTATATAGCAGTAAATGGGAAAATATACACTTTTTCTAAATTTTTGACATTCTTTCACATTCCATTGGATTTGTTTGTATGTTAAATTCGGATCGTTTATTTGTTAAACGATTTTAAAAAAAAAAATTTATTTGTTCTTTTCTTTCTAATTCATGCCTGTTATTGTTAAATACTAATGAACGCTGCACAATTTGACAAAGACTGAAAAATAAGACGTGCTATAATCTGTTCCATTTTTATCTTTACACTTCGATCTCATGATTGTACTAACAGGTTGTCATTTCAATGTGATCTTACTTGGTTACGACAAATCACATCTTGGGAATGAAAGTTTAGGCAATGACTGGAGTGCTTTTGTTATCATGCGCTATTTTATGACACCAATCGGAAAACAATGCGGTGAATTTTCACCAAAAATATGATACAAGAAGTCATAGGTGAAACGTTGGAAAATAAAGCAAATGAAACAAAAAGTGTCTAATTCAGTACACTGTACGGATGACAACATCTTATATTGTGTGTGTGTGTGTATGTGTGTGTGTGTGTGTGTGTGTGTGTGTGTGGAGTGTGTCGAACATAAACATGCTCTGGGCTATCACTTAAATTCTGCCAGGTAGAGAAACGATATGGTCACATCAACTGCTCCAAGCTGAATGCATCCAAAAGGGAAAAGTGTTGCCAGTGGATGCGTTTACTTAACCACAACTTACCTGCTCTCACTATCACGACTCCAGTTGTTTGTAGTTTTTCGAGATTCATCCACTTTCCAGAAGTTCCAGCCATAACGCCAGTACGTCCCGGCAGGCTCAGGCCTGCAGCATCCTATACACCTTTACGCCAGCTATAGTAAACTCTGTCTCACCGAACGGTATCTCATCAGCTTCTCCACAATTACTATTCTCTAGGATGCTCCTACCGGCTGCCAACTGTTGCTCAGGGATTTATGAAGCATGAAAGCCGTGAATATACAAGCTGGATTTAGCCTGCCAGCTGCAGTATTACAATGGCTAGATGCGTGTAAAGCTCACATATCCTTATATGGATTAACACTTACTTGATTGCTTTTGCGGAAGAGAGGGATTTTTTCCGCCGTTTTCTATCATTTAGACCTTTTTATCTCGTATTCGTACCTACAGATATATTGTGAGACAGGAATATTAAATTTCTGCACTCCAACAGTATTTTGTTTTTTATTAAAAATATTTTTGGCACACTATAAATTGCTAAGAACAATGTTCTCGCTATGCTATTAAGATTGTATACATAGGAGATAAAACGAGGTACATTTCTCCGCCCACTAGCGATTGTGTAGATCCTCCAAAGTACATACATGTAAATACATCTGAGTCACACCTTAATGCATCCATATCACACCTCGGCTCATCTATATCACACCTAATCTCATCCATATTACACCTCAATTCATCCATATCGTACTTCATCTCATCCATATCACACCTCGACTCATCTATATCACACCTCATCTCATCCATATTACACCTCAATTCATCTATATCACACCTCATCTCATCCATATCACACCTCGACACATCTATATCACACCTCATCTCATCCATATCACACCTCAATTCATCCATATCGCATCTCATCTCATCCATATCACACCTCGGCTCATCTATACATCAGTAGCACATCTCTACACATCCATGTATTTATATCGCACCTCTACATTCATCTCTATAACACCTGCTTAACTCATCCATACACCTGGTGCTCACGTTCACAATCCACATCACACCTCAAGTCATCTGTACGACATCATCTCATTACGTCTACATCCCTTATATATGTATCTGTATCTCATTCCACAATCCATATCACACCTGGATAACATCATCTCATTACGTCTGTATCCCTTATATATGTATCTGTATCTCATTCCACAATCCATATCACACTTGGATAACATCATCTCATTACGTCTGTATCCCTTATATATGTATCTGTATCTCATTCCACAATCCATATCACACTTGGATAACATCATCTCATTACGTCTGTATCCCTTATATATGTATCTGTATCTCATTCCACAATCCATATCACACTTGGATAACATCATCTCATTACGTCTGTATCCCTTATATATGTATCTGTATCTCATTCCACAATCCATATCACACCTGGATAACATCATCTCACTACGTCTGCATCCCTTATATATGTATCTGTATCTCATTCCACAATCCATATCACACCTGGATAACATCATCTCATTACGTCTGTATCCCTTATACATGTATCTGTATCTCATTCCACAATCCATATCACACCTGGATAACATCATCTCATTACGTCTGTATCCCTTATATATGTATCTGTATCTCATTCCACAATCCATATCACACCTGGATAACATCATCTCATCACATCTGTATCACTCATACATGTATCTGTATCACTTCCATGCCATATTGAGGTATGACACAGATTTATTTAGGCGTGTCACTTCCATGCCACATTGCGGTATGACACAGATTTATTTAGGCGTGTTACAGGCTGATTAGGCGCAGAATTTATTTATTTAAACGAAAAGAGCACCTATATGAATAAATTACACATCGTTTGAAAAAATTGCTCATGATTTGTTTACATTTTTTTACATCCCATGATTGCAACATTTTAACGTTCAACAAGACTGTGCGTACAGTACCACATCTCTGTTTTATATTTGGAAATATAATAATTTGTTTAGCAGCAGCCTGTTCAAAAAATTCACCATAGAACCTCTATGTTTTTGCATTTTATTTAAGCTAAAATATGTAGAAACAGTTTGAAAACTTCATTTTCACCCTATTTTATTTAAATATTTTTCTCCGTTTAAATAATCAGTGTTACGTCTAATCGATCTAGACTCAAGGCAGTATAATGTGTATACGTTTCACACCTAAGCAATTTGAGTGAGTGAGTGAGTGAGTGGGGTTTAATGTCGTAGTTAACAATTTTTCAGTCATGTGACGACGGAGGAATGTTTAAAGTTCAGGTAATGTGCCTCCTTGTTGCAGGACGGATTTCCACCGCTCTTTTATGCTGCTTCTCTGAGACGACTTACCGACGGTAGGTAAGCTGCACCGTCAGAGCCATTATTCTGGCACAGGTCAACCAGCACTCAGTGTTGAACTCCAAGCGAGGTTACAATTTCCTCTTTTAAGTTGAGCCACCCCTGGATCTACCGCCTTCGAATCGGAACTAAATGAAACAGACGTAGACGACAACCGTAGGCGCATCCCTGGACTTGTTGCCCATTTCTCACCAGCCGACATATTTAACTGTGACGAGACTGGGCTGTTCTACCGTGACCTGCCTGATAAAACCCTTGCCCGGAACGGGTGACGTTGCAAAAGGGCCCAAAGTCTGCAAGCAACGATTAACCATTATGTTCGCCTGCAGTGTAACCGGGGAAAAGCAAGCCACTCGTGATTGGAAAATTTCTAAAGCCACAGTATTGTAAGAACATTGACTTATCGAACTTGCCTGTGACCTGGGGTGCCAATAAGAAGGCATGGATGTCTTCTAGCCAAGATTGACAGTTGTGACTCCGCCAGCAGCTTGTGTAAGGAGGTTGACGTCCTGGATGCCGTGAAATGGATAGGCTTAGCTTGGAATGACACCATAGCGGTAACAAGCGGTCACCAAGTGTTTCACCAAAGCCCGATGCGATGGATGGTACGGCACAGGGAGATTTTGAGGAGGATACCAACAATGAAACAATACTCTGAAGTATAAGCAAATTATTTCTGCAGCAAAAGACCAGCGATTGTTGGATCACATCCAGATCATGACCTCCATCATCGAAGAGATGATAATCCGCCAGCGCTTGAAGAAGCAGCAATCTACCCTGGATAGATTTTGTAAAGTAAGTATGTGTATATACTAAAGTAAAGTTCAGATCAACTTCTTTCCGTAGTTGCTATACATCACTGTGCATTTTACCAAGTTTAATTAAACATATATAGAATACACATATTGTTGTTGCAGGCTACATGCCCATGTTTAATACACCGACTTCTTGTCTAAACCGACATTTTTGTTCGATCCCAAGTACGGTCGGTTTACAAAGAGTCTACCGTAGATGTACGTAAGCGTAACACCTCATTACACCTTCATCACATTTCAATACATCTATGCTACACCTAATAATCATTTCATCGGCGTCTTGACATCGACACCGTGAAAAACTCAGCGTGTCATTAAATGGTATATGGGAAAACATTTCCTCACTCACGTTGTAGGCTGGAATTCCGCTTTTTCTGCTGGCAGATGACATTTCGGGATTGACTCGATTCGTTAATTATAACTGAGCCATTATTTCCTAACGTTATTGAACCAGTGAATTTCATGATTGATCCTCAGCCTATTTGTGCCTGATCTGAAACTCGGTTGTAATGAATCTGCAGTCTTTTCGATTGGTCTGGATACAAGTGATCTGTTGCATTATCAGTGTTAACCAATGGATGATCCAAAAAGAGCAAAATATCTTGGCAAAAGAGTATTTTCATTGGCCGGAGTGGAATGAATGAATCAATGCTTGGGGTTGGTGGTAATGGTAGTTTTCCATTCTAATGAGTGATTAGAATACTGAGTACTCTAAATTTTCTCCTAGCACATGGAAGCAGGAACCTTGCTGTAGCTTCGAAGACTCTACCAGACTTCTTGCCAGGCCTTAAAACATTGTCTGGGCGTGGATCTGTAATGTCAGCACAGAGTAGTTCCGCATAATAGTCATGTGTCTGGCGAGTATATTCTGGGCATCGGAACAACATATGCTCAATTGTTTCCTCAACCTGGCATTGATCGCAAACACCCCTATCATGTAAACGAAATCTGTTTAAATAAGAATTCGTTTGAATGTGCCCGGTCCTCAATCTGTTGCATAGGTTTTCTGCTCGCCTTGAAGAAAGACAAACAAGGTGAGAATTAGAAACTCTGTTATTAAAATTATAAAAATATCTCCCTTTGGTGAATGCTTGGGGTTTAACGTCGTACTTAGCGATTTTTCAGTCATGTGACGAGGAGGAGTCTTTAGGTGTGTGTACATGTACTGTATCTTCTTATCACAGGGCAAATCCATACGGCCAAACTGCTATCACCACTGAAGTATCATGCCGAAGACACCAGTCACATTATACTGACACCTGACCAATCAGTCCAGTTTCCTTGCTCCAACATCTCAGTGCTGAGCGTCAAGCGTTGGTCGAAATTGAGGTGTGTTTTCATTGATATTCACATAACATACACAGTACATAGCGAAAAAATGCACGATTTAAAAAATTTTGAACTCGTGATTTTACTATTAAATAAAACTGAATGATAATAACATACATGTATAAAATATATTCTTCGATTACAATATATATTAAGACATGTGTTTTAATCAGAGATGTTTCCAGTTTGTAACCCTGTATAATAGCTGTATTACTAATTACTTCGTTGATTTTTTACCAAGCTTACAGCGTGAGAGATGGATACATACAAAATAGGGTATGAATGGCAGTAGACGAATTCCCCCCTCTCTTCTGACAAGTCTCACATGGTTAAATTAATGAAGGGGCTGGATCTGCTGGAGTCGGTCGCCGTGTAATGACGACATCAGAGCTGGAGATCTTCCTGTGTGGTATGTATATCAGACATATACTAATAGTCCACAGTCGTTCGTTTTTATGTAGCTTCAATGACACCATAGAAATGTCGGCGCTTTTGATCTTTGACAAGCGTATTTCACGACGCTGTAGTGGATTATGGCTATCTTATACATATACCTATACGTGTACAGGGCTTTTACTTCTAAGATATTTCTGTTCGTTGGGATTCTTTTTTTTTCTCCCTCTCTTCATAAAACATGTTTTCGGCTTTCCGGAATTATATGCGTGACGCATCATGTCTATTAGGTTCGTGTTTTACACGTTTTTGTATCGGTCGACCCGATTGGTCAGGGCTTTCCCGTTAATATGGACGATGTAGTGAAAGAGAAAACAAGCTAACTGCTGATGGAGATACATTAACAGTCAGCGATTATTTAGAATCATAATATTCTCCCTGACTTTTTACTCTGATTAATCATTTTAGAAAATAGAGAATAATTCATTTCCATTATTTTCTGGGCCGGTATCCCAAATATTATTACTATCCTCGAGCGATGCCTCCTGGCACTGAGAATGACAAATCTACAATTTTGTTCATCGTTAGTCGACCAATTATATCTGTTCGCTGTATTCATTCTTTAAAAAATGATTTCTTGAATAAATGGGGTTTAATTCAGGTGTGTACAACACCTTTTGCAAAGATGCGCAGGAAAGTTACCAGAGCACGCTTATAGTGGAAAAAGCGATATGAGACTGCGAGAGAGCTGTCGGGGAGTCAGGTATTGGCCAGTGCGAAGCTCTGAAACCTCATTGCCCCGCAGATTCACGTGACCTTGGCGTTGTATTGCTACGGTTACACATGTTGCCAATAACGAGTATGATAAGTTTCTGATTTTTAGTTGTTGTCATTAGAAACGCTTTCTAGAATAAGAAAACAGTTTTAAACCGTTCCAAACCAGCTATCCCTAGATAGTACATAAGGACAGGTGAGAACATGAGACACAGTAATATTCTTAGAACATTGATTTGTTCTTGTTGTATAAAGGTCAGTTAAACTTGTACTGCATTGACTTTCAAAGGTTATCAACCATTTCGACTTCAGTATCATGTTTTTAACATGCCTTGTTCTTGTATTGCTTACCTGTCGGTTTTGGCGTCCGCAAGCAGGAATGAAGTCTTCCTTCCTTCACGAAGATTAATATAAATCTGTATGTTTTGTAGTATAAGATCTTTTTTCCGTGTCAACTGGCCGTGTTTGTGCACACTTGGTATGAAAATAATGGAAACTGTCTAAATTTCGAGCGGATATGAGTTTTATTGGTGAAACTGTGAAATTCTTTGCCAGAGGACACAAGGTGTCATGTAGTGATGAGGCTGCGCCGTTGACATGTCTGTGTATATGCCCATCCCAGCTGACGGCATAGAAGTCCAGACTTTGACGATGAGCCTGTGTCAACATTGTTATGGCTGCTTTCTCACAGGTTGCGGCAGCATTGCTTGTTGACCATGCATGGGACGTTTGGGGCTGAGCTAAACGGCACTCAACTTTAACATTGTCTCTTATGAGGCCAGCACTCCCAGACGGAGTAAGTGTGATAAACAATAAACAAAAATAAATCAGGGTAAAAATTTTGACACCATGGCTATATTTTGGGTGGCGTCCTGTTTCACGTGGCCGGTGTAATTTACAATTCAGTCTCACTTGAAAGGAGATGTCGTGGATTACATCATGGTGAGTCTGCGGTACATTAGCGTAAATCACTCTTCACAAGATTGTAGTTAATTGCTCTCCATCTCATCACGCCTGATTGCTCCTCGTTACGGAATCCAGGAAAAAGAGACAACAAACAATAAGATAAACTATAGGACTGACGAACTGCGCATTCTGGTCATAGAGACAGTAAGCCACTTTCATTTCCACACAAATCTACTCGGTGTTTTTCATGCAACTATTCATGTTTTACAGACGACTACAAAGTCTGTAAGCAATTCGAAAACCACACACAATTAACTTGCACGTCGATGTAAGCAAAGTCTGATTATTAGGCCGAGTGCAATTTTTGTTTCCGTGGCCATGCATGACGACCATGCGCCTGTTACTGGCAGGCCCCACCCAATCGCGACTAAGCATCACCAAGCAACTTTTTGTATAATTGTGTTCTTAGTCATACTTAACATTCATTGTATTTTTTCGTTCACTTGTCTTTTACATTATCCTCAATTCTATCCCCTTCCTCTTCGTATCAAGATCGTCGTCATGTGACTGAAAAATTCTTAAGTACGACGTTAAACCCGTAACACTCACTTACTCACTGAAAGTATTAACGACGGATAAATGTTAAAGCTATTGTAGGTCACGCCTTTCGGTGTATGGCTGTCCATAAAACACTAAGGTAGTTATACAAACACTGCAGAGTTAAAGCATTCCTAGTATCATCTCTTTGCCGTAACGATCGGAGTCATTTATTGAAGTCTTCCCGAAATTCGTAAAGGTCAAATGAATAATCTCGATCGGTGGTCCATCACGAAAAACCACAATGGCAATAAAAAGCATAAAGGTGTTTATTTTAGAGCCGCCCGCTTTGTACTTATCGTTGTTTATTCACCGATCGACAATTATTATTAATTTATGCGGTAAAAGATTACAGGCCGTAAGTTATGTTGGTAAGATCGAGTAAGCGATAAAAATAAGCGAGCGGCTTTACCTTTCATTTTCGTGGCCAGTCCTGTCCACGCCCCAACCTCTTCAACACACACCCATGCGCACACTTCTAAACATATAGACCATATTGTTCGACATTGCCTTGTTGAACACAGATCAAATTGTGCTCAATTTGCAGCGTGGTAGGTTGTTGTCAAAGCTTTGATGTTGATCTGTCCCTCTGAACAGATCAGCGGTGGTCTACGGTGGCCTACCAGGTTGTCTCCGAGAGGTAAAATATAGTTATCTACGTCGAGATTAACGGAGTAGTGTCCATATTCATTATTTATTCGTACTTATCTGTATTACCCGGTATTTATTGTTAAATTGGGTGTAAAAACATATTGAAAAAGGGTACATTAATCTGAGTAACGTGGTACCTAAAATCACTAGATAATGAGGCTGGTTTTACGTATATTTTCCGCCAACGCTCGGTAGTCCCCGCCGAATAACGTCATACATGTATAACCATCACGAGCTGTCAGATCTTCGCCATTTAGTTCAGTGTTTAAAAAGCTACCAGAGTGAGAATATGGGTATTGAATTTCTCCACGAAATGGTTTGCTGTTCTGCACACGCTTGCAAAACAGGTCATCGAAGAACCCTAGAGTTATGTTTTTCCAGTTTCCAGACGATTTGGCCCTAAAGAATTCGTGGATTTACAGCACAAGAAGGCTTTCGCCATTTTACAGCTGAAAGCTGCAACAGGAATATAACTAAATTTCCTTAGCGACACAATACTTATAACATACTATGAACTGAACTGAAAACGGATAGATAGGAAATCTATGTAAACTGTAACGCCCATGTCTACATCATGCCTGTACTTATACTGTACATGACTCTATTCGGAATGCCGACAATGACTGTACCGGCAGTTGTCATCTCTTATAGGCATGAATTTTTAATCGGGGAATGAATTTTTGAAACAGGGAATAGAATGATATCTATTGTGAAGCGGACATAGGGGAAGAATAGAAAATAAATATAAAATCTTAAAATAAACACACAAAATCTACAGTGTAACATAGGGTAAAGCTATAGCTTTCTTGTCTGGATATTGTCAGCGCGGTGGGAAAGGTTTGGACAAAGATCAAATTCAAAGTCTGAAAAAACGGAATCTGAAGTTTGGCCAGAGAGGTCGTGTTATAAATCGGAACTTCCAAATCGTCCACTAGGAGTTCAAAATTGATATGCCAGTATATTTGCTTCTCGGGAGCTAGAATCCATCCCGAGAATGACATCATGTTGATGTTTAAGTTATTTTCAGGTTGTTAAGGCCAGCTAGGCTTGGACTGGCCATCCATGACATCACCTGCTGAGCTGTACCGGGCGGGCGGCTAGAGATCGGCTAGGGCAGTAAATCTATTGTTTTGGTGGATTTAAAGTCGTGTTTACCTGTCTCAGATGCCATCCCTGTAATGTTCTGTTTAAACATGTTACAATCTTTATAATTAGGACCTGTAGCTAAACGAAATCGATGCTGATTGGTTGAACGATTAGAGTTGTGAATACCGGTATAGTTTCAGAATTGTAAAAAGCAGTTTAAAGTGGGAAACTTAACGTTTATTGATTTTACTAAGTCGAAATCGTATGACACTAAATTTGACACTGGAATGGGCCACATGGATTTGCCTGACCTTCCAAACTGTTGTCGATTTATTTATTTATTTATTTGATTGGTGTTTTACGCTGTACTCAATAATATTTCACTTATACGACGGCGGTCAGCATTATGGTGGGTGGAAACCGGGCAGAGCGGGGGGAAACCCACGACCATCCGCAGGTTGCTATCAAACCTTCCCACTTACGCCCGGAGAGGGAGCAAGCATGAGCTGGACTTGAACTCACAGCGACCGCATTGGTGAGAAACTCCTGGGTCATTACGCTGCGCTAGCGCGCTAACCAACTGAACCACAGAGGCCCCCAACTTGTCGACGCCGCCATTTTGTTTCTGTATGGATAAACTGAGCAATCAGTTTTGTGTTAAACTTTAGCAACCCGTAACCATATAATTAAAAGGAATGTCCAGAAAAATAACTGTAGTGATACACGTATTTTATTTGTTATAATCGAAAATATGTCTAAACATCCCCAAGTCTATTTTCATGCCTTTCATGCTGTGACAACGTAGAATTTTGAGAAATTCTAGACCAGTGATGTCTAGTTAACTGCTGTTTACATCGCAGCATATCTTTGCGTAACTCATGTTGCCTGAAGGTTGTATAAGTTGCCATTATTTAAACATGTCTACTCACACCATTTCAGGACTATCACACTCTCGTCGCAGATTTGAATGGTTTTACTCTTCATACTGGAGGCCTAGATATATGCTGTGTCAACAAGAACTAGAATTCTCCTGGCGCGCTAACAATACCCCCGAGACCTGGTCTATTTGTGTTTTTATGTTCTTCTTTATTAAATATGATGACAATTTTCAGCGTTGATTTTGTGATCTATTTAATCCCGCTTTTAGAAATATGACCATATTTTCCAGAATAGCATGACAGACGGCGCCATATTTATTGCGCTTATACTTCAGCGAAATACCGTGGCAACACCATGAAACCTCATTCAACCATGATACTGAGACCGTGCCGGAAGGACCTTGCTCTTTATTCTAGAGGTTTCAGTGCGAAGCCGGGAAATTTATTTATTTATTTGATAGATGTTTTACACCCTACTCAAGATTGCTTCAGTTATACGATGGCGGCTAGCGTTATGGTGGAAGGAAACCCACGACCATCCGCAGGCTGCTGCAAGGCCTTCCCACGTCCGGCCCAAGGCAAGAAATTACCGCTATAGTTAGTGGATGGATAGGGGACGTATTTTGAGGTTGATGTTGACAAATTCACAACTTAAACAGTAAGGAAAATCAATGTGCTCCTGTAACCTTAACGAACAGTCTCTCGTTACACGTTATTAGCCTTTCCCCAATAGTTTACTTTTTCTTAGATCAAATGAAATCAAACAATTAGACAATCATGCAATCTATCCTGCTACTAATCAGTCAATCAATACACCTTTCTGTGTGACGTTGGTCATTCCTCAGAAGCAAACCAATGGTTCAGCCAGAAAGGTAAATTAAGTCATTTAATTGGTGTAATATAAT
The DNA here is from genome assembly GCF_032854445.1 of Liolophura sinensis. NCBI lineage: Eukaryota > Metazoa > Mollusca > Polyplacophora > Chitonida > Chitonidae > Liolophura > Liolophura sinensis. The sequence continues at coordinate 13,302,741 of NC_088298.1, read as the reverse complement.
CAAAAATCATACGTCTTGTAGAGTTCTATAAATCGCATCGTGTGAACGCAGCTTTTGTAAAACTATACATGTCGCTTTTGAAAACTATAGTGTTGCATTAATATACCTCACACGCCTGCGTTCATTTCTGAGTCTGATCTGGTTTCTTTGCCTGATGGTTCTCAAATATCGTACCAGGTTGCTGCAATAAACAGGAATTCTTATATACTCCCTAGTCCGGGTCCGGTGGAAACAGATACCACTATGACATCTATGATACTAGGGGCCTCCGTGGCTTAGTTGGTTAGGGCGCTAGCGCAGCGTGATGACCCAGTAGTCTTTCACCAATGTGAGTTTAAGTCCAGCTCATGCTGGCTTACTCTCCGGCCGTACGTGGGAAGGTTTTCCGGCAACCTCCCGGGCTCTGCCCGTTTTCCACCCACCATAATGCTGACCGCCGTCGTATAAGTGAAATATTCTTGAATACGGCGTAAAAACACCCATCAAATAAATTAAATAAATCTATGATACTATACACATGAACAAGATTTATTCTTGCATCGCTGGAAAACTCTCGCGTTTAGTATTGAAACAAGTTTTGGTAGAAAACATGTTCAAAAGGTTGGAATAGACTGAGATTTAGATTTGCCATGCCAAGTAATAATGTAAGCAAATTATGATTGCCTTATTGAGCACGTGAGGGTGTTAACGAATGGGTTTGATTGATTTGATTGGATTGATTGGTGTTTTACGCCGTACTCAAGAATATTTCACTTATACGACGGCGGCCAGCATTATTGTGGGGAGAAACCGGGCAAAGCCCGGCGGAAACCCACGACCATCCGCATTGGTGAGAGCGCGCTAACCAACTGAACCACGGAGGCCCCCTTAATGGGAGAGCGAGAAAAAGTTTGAACGCATGGTAAGCAGCAGAGCAACCAAGTCCACCGGCTTCTTCTGAATGTTGTTGTTGTGTTGGGAACGTTTTGGACACCGGTAAACGGAAAGCAGAAGGTCTTTTACGAGACCGAGTGTATAGACCGAGAGCAAATCCATCCAAGGGACTGGGTTCATTGCCCGATTGGCTCGCACGTCATCTGTTCAGTTTTTCATGTCCCCTTTTCTTGTCGTGAATGAATCACTCCTGGAGGTCTTAAAATAGCCACATTTCTCAGGGCTATGCAACTTCCCCAGCATGAATGACTGACGGTAAGCTGGTCTTCAATTACCAGCGAGGCGCCAAATTTACAAGTCCACATAGATCAACATGTCAACTATCTTATACAAACAACAAAGGGACCGATCAAAAAGTCTAAATTCACTGCTTTCGGTGATATCCACAACGTGTATACGTCGCTGACACAATTGTCTTGTGTCTTGACAGGTTTGTGACATCCACTTGAATGTTTTTGTTTCCTAATTTTGCAGTTCGGCTTTCTGATCCAACAACTTGGGGTTAAATGCAGATGTAATGTATAGACGCGTCTTCGCAGAAGTTCTTTGGTGAAGATTACTTAGTTTGACCGTTTGCGCAGTGAAGATTACATATGTCTTCCAACAATACATAGCCTATCTGTAAGTCAAGCGTTGGAAAGTCCATTATTAACTTGCCAGATGTCGGAAGGTTTAATCCATCCATAAAACTGACCGTCATTGTGTAAGTGAAAAAAAAAACACTCTTGAGTTTGGCGTTAAACAACAATCAAATGACATATATAAGTTCATTCCGTTATCCATGTGAAGTTCTTAACTCACTAAAAACATAAGCTACCCCTCTGAGACCGACGGATAGATTTACTGATTCATTGATTGATCTGTTAATTGATGAAGGTTTTTGGATGGATGGATTAGCCGTTAGATGCATAGATCAAGTGTTGGATAGATGGATCCAATACACAAATCATGCATGACGGCATCAGAGGAATACCATTCCGAAAGCAACCAAACACTTATGTCGGTGGATCTGTTGTAAAACAAGATACTCTCTACGACCATTACCCAGCATGCCATTTGTTTCAGATGTAAAACGTATCAGTGCGTAGAGCTTGTGGTGTTACGTGTCGCTAACGATTGGCAATTTCGGAATATAGGTGATTTTACAGATAGCTGAATATAAGTGACCGGCTATAAGAAACAGACAATAGACATCAGTGGTATAGTATTTTCCCTTTTCTCAACATCTTACGAAAACAGATTAAATACGATATTGACGGATTGATGTTAGATGCCATGCGCGAGAATTTTTCACTCATTCTATCAACGCAAGTGTGTTGTGGGCGGAGGAAGCAGAGAGGCCCGGCGGAAATCATCAACATTTGTGAGGCTATTTTGGCGAACTTTTCCATATGCAACATACGTCATATTGATGTAAGTCAAACAGTTTCCATCGAATTTCATGTAAGACTACACGAGAGCACTGCCCACCGACCACGTGATCAATTGCATACTCCTCACAGCACATGTGCCGCATACAACCTCCTTTTAGGGCGTACGACACACACAACCACGTGATCAATTGCATACTACTTTCAGCACATACGACGAACACAACCACGTGATCAATTGCATACTACTTTCAGCACACGACGCACACAACCACGTGATCAATTCCATACGCCTTACAGGATATGTGCCGCACACCACCACGTGATCAGTTGCATTCTCACCGGCCACGATGGCTCAACTAGTAGAGCGTCCGCTTCGGGAGCGGTAGATCCAGGATAAATCCTGGGTCAGATCACACCTAAGACCTTGAAGGAGGAAGTTGTATCTTCCTCGCTTGGCATTCACGTGGGGATGGTGCATCGGCTGATTGACTAGTATCAGTTTAATTGCTCGGGCAGGGCAACTTACTTGCCCTCAATACGTTCCTAAGTCGTCTCAGTGAAGCAGCACTAGATAAAAGAGCGGTGGATGTTCGTCCTGCAACAAGGAGGCACATTACATGCACTCTAAGGACTCCTTCGTCATCATATGACTGAAAAAATTGTTACGCACGACATTAAACCCCGAGCACTCACTCCATTGCATACTCCTTACAGTACATACGCCGCCACAACCATGTGATCAACTGCATACCTCTTTCACCACATACGTCGCATACAACCACGTGATAAGTTGCATACTCCTTACAGCACATACACCGCAAACAACCACGTGATCAATGCATACTCCTTACAGTACATACACCCCACACAAGCATGTGATCAATTGCATACTCTTTACACCACATACGTCGCTCTCTAGAGCACTGCTATCACCAGCAAAATTTGTACAGAAATCTATAACAATACCAAGGTCACTGGTGTTACAGTCATCAAGTAAGATATAATGTTAGCATGACGAAAATGCTACCTCTTTATACTAAGTATGGCCATCATGATTCAAGTGGACATCTAAAGCAATTCTGTTGAAATCGTGATTTATATTTCCGAGCTTAGTGCTAAAGCTGAACCCGAGCAAGCCTTCAGTTGTCGCAAGTGTTCCAAAGACCAAACATGTCTGGTGGGGGCAGAGACGTAAGCAGAACGTAGAGCGACGCATTCGCTGTACGGCGCAACAAATAAGTCCAGGAGAGATTAATTTTCATCCGCACAACCTTCTCCAGAATCTCAAGTCGAACATTTATTACTGATTTGCCAAGGATGTTCAGTACATATTCTTTCAGACGAGATTTTGTAGTCAGTCTGCGGGTATCAGATTGTTATAAATGTCTATATTTATGCATGTACAGCAAACTTTACAAACAACAACAAAATAATGAAAATAAATCGTTTGGCATCTAGATCCTCATAAAAATATTTATTTGTCTTTATCCAAAAAATAATAATCACAGTAAATCACAAACACTATTGCAGATTTTGAAAATAAATCATGACAGTCGATCGGTTTGATAGAAAAAAAAGATGGCTGCCTGAGGGGATGCGGTGTGGCAAAAATATGTACTGACGAGCTAAAGAAACTGTGCGTGTTAACTTCGATCACACTTTCTTGCGTTGGGCATATACTTCGCGCTCAATGGCAGGATGTTTCCTTAAACACTTATTTAAGCCTTCGTGTGGGAAATACGTATCTTCTTTATTTCCTAGTTCTGTTTTAATGTGGTGATTTTAATTCGCGTGCGCATACAGAAGTCTGCAGAATTGATCGAATATATCTTGTATAGTTTCACTTGCTCTTCGATTATGTAGGTCTAAGGCATCCAGTGGTAATTGACGTGAGTGTTGGTCTCTCGAATTCTAAATTAACATGTAACACATGGTATTTTTATCAGATAGGCCCTTGAATTTGGCTGCATCAATATGTTGTATTCTCGTCCATTCTGTACACGAGTGGAGAATTCAGGCACGAGACCAGAATAGCGCCATGTGGAATCTACGTTCAAAGGGGCATAACTCTCAGTATGTGAATACTCTTCCTTCCTTCCCCTTCGTTAGCAAAGTTACGTGCATATGCACATAATGTCTAAAAAATACATCAGCGTATCAATAAGAGATCATCTATCAAAATAGTCGAGCTAAAATTCTTAAAATAATAAAACTAGAGTATTCATAGAAAACGTGTCAATATGACGTGGAAAATCGATATAAAATAGTGATTTCTCAAAGCATTATTCAGAGCACATGTTATACGCGCTCGCACATATGGACGTGTCTGTATACATCGCTAGATAACAATAGGCCAGGCTGCGGCTCTGAGAGCGTATTTGTACACATGCGCTAGAAACAAACAAAAGCACGTGGCGTTTATGCCTATGCCACTTTGCTGAATTGTGTGTGACTCTCGTCGGTTTCAGTGGCTGAACATAGCCCGTCAATATCTGATCCTCTAGACGTCGATGTCCCTTACGAAATCAAAGTCAATAGCCGCAGACCAAGCCGAGTCGGTTCAATTAATCCATCTGATTTTTTTATTCCATTGTTGTTTTATGAGGCTCTCAAGAATGTTTACTTCTCCGATGACGGTAAGCACTGCGCCTTAGGGAAAGGATACGCGAAATAATCGACCGCCCATCGCCAGATATGACAAACATCATGACTTAAAGCCACTGTCGATCTAGCCAGAGTCGATTTCGAGCCCACGACATCAGTGGCCAGTGACCAACCGCTTTAATTGACTGAACCAGCGAAGGTACGTCACAACCCGGATCAAAACACAGGTCTACCTGTATATATATATATATATATATATATATATATATATATATATATATATATATATATATATATATATATATATATATATATATATATACTGTACTTTGACTCACGATTTAAAGTACACAGCTAATGTGTGGAAATAAGTCAATACACGTAATCACGTCCCAAAATATTTAGTAAGGGGTTTTCTCGAATCATAAACATATTAGGATTTAATATAAAATCGCAGGTTTTACTATTACGTCGTTTCAATTCGTTTACACAATGCTCACACCAGTTTCTATGTTCAGTTTTGCGGCACAATATTTACATCACTTCATGGTTGCACTGCCTGTTTCGCGTACTTTTCTACACGTCAATCCGCTCTTCACAATATGTACGATGAGGTCATAAAACGTCCTCAGTTTACGTAGTGATATCATTTACAAGTGTGCACTTCTTCTGTGACGTTGCATTGTTTGCATTTGACGTAACAGCACCATATTACCCGGCACTCACAAGATTTCTTCACAACAACGTTCTGAATGTTGTAGCCTCGACCACAACACACAATATCACAACTGGAATCCTTGATGCAATGTCTCCCGTACGTACCCGGAGAATACCGAGTTTTCTTGCAAAAGCTCGGCGAATTTTCCAGATAAATTAAATCTCCTTTCTTCGGCGAGATGCCAAAGCTTACATTTAAGGCGTTGGAGTTTTTCTGGAATTTAACTAGCCTCGATCGGCCTGTTGCTTGGTTCTTAAAAGAAGCCACTCTTACAGCTCTTTCATATTTGTCTTTCAGGATTTTTCCAATAGCACTAAAGGGAAGTAACTGCCGCCAACAAGTCTTTGTTGTGCACGAACCTGAGACACCATGGCACTTGCACGTGGTCCTCACGTGATCTTTTACAATCTGAAAACAAAAACAATAACAATAAAAACAATTTGCATTTTTTTTGCTGGTTCTTGTCCTATTTTGTTTAGCCTGACACGCTGAATATTGTTCGCGCCACAGTCGACCGGTCCCTGACCAAAAACTTTACACTGTTAAATCCTGCTATTGTGAAATCGAAAACAAAACTCTGCATACATACTAATTAACATACGTGACAATGGCTATTATGATTTTTAACCTTATTACATATTTAAATCTGTGTCAACAACGATACAGAAGTGAAACGGTCGCGAGCGTTTTATTTGATATCTATTCTATTGATTGCATTTGTCTCATAAATGAGATTGGGTAATAAAATTAACATTTCATTGTTATCGTCATAAAAAATTTAAGTGATCAATTCTACACAGTAGGTTATTTCTTTGCCTTCATGCCACTTTGGGAGTCTGTTTGATGCTGACAGAAGGAGAGGTGAAGTAAGTGTAAAAGTACAGTCACTAGAAAGGTACAATAATGTCAATAATCCAAGCCTATAGTGTTTATACGCGTGCTGGTTGCGCGTGCCAAGGCATCATACTCGTTTATTACGAGCACAGAGGCAGGTCTCACTGTCAGTTGACCTGTTAGTACAACAGAGGAAAATCAAGAGAAAAGCAAACAAAGAACCCCCCATAGCTGCTTTAAATAAATTAGTTAAGCGGCCTTAATACTATCTTGAAAGGTTCGCCAAGGACAATATTAGAAAGTGTGTGTATTAAACAAGAAGCGACTTCCAACAGAGTTTCCTCTCGGGAAAGGCGTTCGACAGGGTGGTAATCTTGGCGCCTGCCTTTTCTATAGAAAACACGTTTTCTCACACCAAAAGTAACCGAACGTTCTCTTTGAAGTTTTGCTTCTTTTATCAGGAAGTAACCTTTCGCGCCGGCAACACGACAGTCTGTCTCCAGAAGACAAAAGCGGGCTTAACTTCGTCTATTTCTGCGCAGAAAATCCATTGAACGAACGCGGAGCACAAGCCTCCACGCCCGCGTTGCTCTGCCCTGTACCTCCCTCAAAACCGCCGCCATGGATTCGGTGCATCATTTCTTATTTGCTAACGTGTTAGACCTACATTTTTTACATTCTGTCAAAGACAATATATTAAATTCCTGTAGGCATTTTTAAGTGTGTATGCCTCGGATTATGGGCAAAAGTCGACATCCTGGCATTAATCGGGACTTTCTTGTACTCAAGACAGAGCTTCAAGGCAATTCCGCATTTGCAACATGTCATCTTTCATTGCCTTGACGCTTTGCCCTAACAGTAGTAATTAAAACTTACTGAACTTAAGACGTTACTGAACTCTAAACTACAAAGAGATTAGAGAAAGAAATTAAAGAAATCATTCAGTGGTCTTAAATCAAATGAGAAACAAATATTTAAAAGTTTCAACAACTCAGAAGGTCACCAGTTGCAATGATTTGGCTAGCCAGTCCAGACAAGTTGATGCATACACAAGCACTAACAATACCGAAGATCTAAAAAGTTAAACATCTATTCACAGTTCAGAAATAAATGTGAGTTTCAGTTTGCAAGCGGCGTAGCTCAAAAATTAGGAAGATAAGAATTTGAGCCGGTCTTTAATTGAGACTATGGCAGTTTGATTCAACACAATGCATGACGTCCCTTTCTCCAAGAGAACGGAAAGACATGTGTGACGTAAAGCAAAATCATCAGATTTTTGTCGTATGCGTACAGTTTGCAAACCGTTGCTTTAGCATACATAGCTTTCTTTAATGACATTTCTATGACCATGTCCAGCGAGCATCTGCCACAGGATTTTTCGAGATCATCACTGTTACAGTCGTACGACAAGATGTGAAATGATTTTAAATGACATACGTATTTCACTAAACTCCAATCAGGTTTGCACACAACATTCGTAACCTAGTTTACGAACTCGATATGTCCTAGACTGGTTTCATGGATTTGATGTTATAGAAGAAATAACAAATGTCCCAGCGCCTTGAAAACGCCACCATTGCATAAGATACTGAGGTTAAGGGTCACGCTGTTAATGTTGTTCCTTCCTAGGTAATTTTTTCCCTGCAAGCGACTTAAGTCGTTCGACAAATTTACTGCAATTACATCTCATACGGGTATACATGATTTTTGATACTACTGTCATCATCTGCTCAATTCGTATCACATATTTTTCTCAACCTCTAATCTCGGCGGACTCAAAACGAGATGTTGCGTTTCTAGTGAGCGCGCTCGTTGAGAGCTCACGCTCGTTGAGGGCTGAGGCAAGCAGTTTACAATGGCACAAATACTGCGCCATACTTTTCAGATTGGTTCGGATATAAATGGCAATCAAAACTGGTATGTTATTTGACGCAATGACCTTGCATTGAGCCAGACAAGTAGTTATTAAATCAATGCGTGGTCGTGGGTTTCCCCCGGACTCTGCCGGCCATAATGCTTGCCGCCATAATGCCCACCATAATGCTGGCCGCCGTCGTATAAGTGAAATATTCTTGACTACGGCGTAAAACACCAATCAAATAAATAAATAAATTAAATCAATACGAAATTGGCCGTTAATAACAAGACAAATTTGATTTTAACGTTGGAATATATCGCCATGACCATAAAAGTAATGCCAGACCTATTTAGAGAAAGCAAAACGTTTGTTAACCACTGTTATGGACAACTACCAAGTAATCATACACCTGTTGAAAATAAATTATCGGAAACGAGCTTACAGTGAAAATGCCTAATCTTACAGCTTGTGAAGGAACCTCGTCTTGTAGAGAAGAGGTCTTATTACAGTCTAGGATTTAAATTGCATTATGAATGAGCCTATCTTACAAACAAGGAGTCTAATCTTACATCATAAGAATGAGACCTTACAGCGAAGGAACCTTATTTTACAGCGAAAGAACCTAATCCAAAAGCCTGGGAACCAAATCTTATGATGAAAAGGCCTATCTTACAGCGAAAGGAGTCTAATCTTATAGCATCACACTTTACATCGAAAAGTCTATTCCTAAAGCCAAGGAGCCTAATCTTATAACATGGAAATTAAACCTCTTAGTAAAGGAGCCTTAGATCTTACAGCGAATGAGCAAAGGGACCGACGCTTTCAGCGTGATACCCTAATTCTGATCTTCCCATTCCCGGGAACTACTATTGCTCAAAATATAATACCCTTATTGTCACTTTTTTATACTCAGCAGAGAAGTTAACAGAGGAGCACTTATCATCTTAGCTGTCATTAAGTGGTCCACTTCACGAATTTGTCAACACGCATGTGCATTCTCAACCTGATCCTTTTAACTCGACCACAAAGGACTTCACGGGACTAAGTTTTCTGTCAACAAACTCGTATGCATAATACGGTGCTGCGGTGGATGTTTAATGACTCCCACATAAAACCAATTTGCTCAGTCAAGTGGGATTACCGTCTTCAATTGGCCAATTGTAGGATCGAATTCCTCAATATTTACACAGCGCCCTCTGCCGAAATATTTCATTACAAAGGGGAGTGAACGTTTCTCGCCCACGTCAGCATATTTTTCGTTAGTGGCTTGTAGTGTGGGAATATGTTTGAAAATATGATGTCAGGGCAAACATACGGTGAAACATGCTCAAACTTGAACTAGCGTATGTAACACTTCTTGAATCTGGAAAGTACAGTCAGTATTGTTCAGGGGATTGTTCACTCGCTTACTTAGACATCAATCATTCACTCAGTCATTAAGTCTAGGCTCTGGCTCAGTCATTTGAGTGAGTGGGTGTGTGAGCGGGTGTGTGAGCGAGTGACTATATGTCTGACTTAATATCTGGATGATCGAGAGAGTAACTACCAGCCTGTCAGTCTATCCGTCTGCCTAAGTTAGTAAGTGAGTGACTTGGTGTTAGGGGCACTTGTTGGATGCCTTACTGAACAAGACTAATCTGAAGGCTGAAAAACGTAATGATTATCTGACAAATGAACTGACAAGCAAAGGGACAACCAGCTGGTCAACTAACTCTCTTCATCAAGGACAGGAAGGCGGACTGTCTAGAATTTACCTTTAATCCGAGGTTTATGTTGTGTTGGTCAAGTTCTGCCCGGACGTCTTTGCCGGATCTCCGGGCCCTTCCAAGAAACCTTCGGGTAAATTTGAGACCGAACTTGATGTTATCTCCACAGCCTCCCCAACCCCACGTTTTCCTGTGCGTCAGATTTTTGGATTCGTCGCACGTGCACGTCTCGAGACGCTGTAAGCTGCAAGCACGCGCAAAGGCATGCACGAGACCAGCTGACGTTATGGAATACAGAAATGAGGTTTCTTTGAAACCTGAAATGAGAACGGGAAGAATACACATGAATTTGGAAAAATAGCAATTATTTGAAAGCAATAGAAAATGTTCCCGTGATAATAAAGAATTTTACCTTACATGTATATAATATAAATACTAATTCGAATACCTATATCAGAATTGCTTTCTTCTATGATTATCGTAACGCTAGCACAGTGATATTAGCACCCTGCTTTAGTGCTGGAGACCTTTATAACAGAATAATGCATAGATTTCGACCTTCAACTAACATTCAGCAATTAAAGGAAAGTACAGGACTTTTTTGCTCTGTGCCTGTATGCTGACATGAATAAAGTGAATGAAGTGAATTATTAACGAACTAATTAAATTAAGAAGCTAGTGTTCCTCCCGCAGTGCTGATATCATTCCTGACGTCCTCGCCAAGTTGTTTTAGTGATGCAGGGCTATACCTAATACATCATTGTGACCGTTTTGTGAAACCACGGTGACCTTGATAAACCATAAACATTTTCGCGAGAAAAAAATGTATGATCTGTTTAGAGTACGATCCAATCCAAAATACCACAAAACTTCTTTTTTATCTCTGTTTATGATTTGCATTTTCACAGATGCACGAATAGAAAGTTCGTGTTTATTTGACCTATAGACACAATGTTGTCCGCCTATGCGTCACGTGATTATGTTTTACAACCGTCGCGTGCCTCTACGGAAACAATGAAACCGGATGCCCAGCCTGTTTTGCCGTTTACAAAGTCATCAGTAAAACTTGTCGTGTGTCGAAATGTAAAGGATCCTTTTAGAGCTGCCCTGGTTGTTTTAGACGTGTAACAGCAAACATCAGCAGATAACATTAACAATATATAGATTACATGATGTGGTACATAATGAAATGTCATATAACTTAACAAACAACCCCTGTAAAATGGACAAGTGGTTACAATGAATTCCCATGCGGTTAACTCACCTCCACTTGATATCAAACACCCACCCCTTCCCTCTCCCAAAAAAGACTGTAAAGTCAAATTACTAAAAGCTTGTTCAATAAGACAAAAAGAAGGTGAAGGCAAAACTGAAGTTGAAAAGCCCTCGATCTACAATTTTCACTATTGGTATTCAGGCGTCTGTATATTCTATCAACGACGATAAACCAATTACACCGCCATCAATATAGCAGCCTTAAGTAGTGACAAGCTTATATGCGTATTAGTTATAATATTTCCAGTTGAAACACTTTTTTCAACACAACTGTTGCATTTTTATAGTAAGCAAAACGTAGAGAAATGTGAAAGTATACTGCCAGTGGGAGATCGTCAATTTACCGCAAATAATGAAAATCAGTTTCTGCGATTTGTCCTGGTTTAGGATGCTTTAGGCATTATAAACCTGACCTGCATGGCTCGTAGTGACTGACAATGGATTTAGTTCTCTTGTTTGTAAACAGTATCCAAAAGCTCTGGCACACTGCCCCAAAATTTTATTTTAATTCCTCTGAACCCTAGATTAGGGGCTATATATACATCGTGTTGAATACTAATACCGCGTTGGCGCTTTATGAACATATTTGGATAACGACAACTAACACACTAGCATGAATCACGATTTTGAAACTGATTAAATTTATACGCCTGAATATTCCCAATATCTTACGTTCTTAGTTTTGGTGTTTTGTGTTGAGTCTTGCTATCTCAATAGTGTGTTTGTTGGTAGAAACACTTATAGTCTATGATAATGCCCCTGACATATAAGAGAGAGTCTGCATGGTAGAAGAGCCAGTCAGGCTGAGATCTGGACCTGGCTTATATAGTAGGTCATAAATACAGACTGGTTGGCTTAAATGGGAGTGTATACAATGGGAATGTCACAGCAAGATGATGTGAAATACACGTAATTATGTGGTATCGTGTGGTACTGACAGAAATACCGCAACCATAACCGTATAGAATGCTTTCTCCACACCAGCACTAGAATTGAGTGCCAGCCCAGCGTGCGTAGCATTCTACGGAAGCTCATGTGGAGCATCTGTCTCTCATAACCGCAAAACGGGAATTCCGAAATTTCAACAAGAATTGCTCTCCACGCCGATTCCAAATGTCAATTTCCGGATCCCTTCTGACACTCGTTTCTCATGTCCGCATATTTTTACATTTCATATTTGGTTACTCTTTCTCTTTTGGTCGGTGCGTCTCCTGCACCTCAAGGATTAATAGACGTCTTGATTTTGATGAAGGCCTCGGATAAATAAACAGAAACCACATAGTACATTCGTAAGCATACACATTCGTATTCTCTGACATGAATCTATGCACTGAAACAGACACTGACTAAACAGCCGTCATCAATAATGGAGGTTCCATGTCAATAACCGCAAGGCCATTTCCCAAAGTGACGTTTAACACAAACCACCAAAAGACCAGTGAAAGTATATACGAAATTAGCACGGAATCATGAAAACAGAAGCAGTCAACAGTTTCTGTTATATAAAAGCTAGAACTGTTTTGCTAGAACTTTTCTAGACTGTACTTCTACCCGCCCTAAAAAAAATCAACTTGGACATACTTTGGGTGTAAGCATTAATGATGCATTAGAATTTATTTCGCACCGTGTCATGGTGGATTTAATGGAAATTTACTCATTGATCCTTTTATCCGTGTACGTAATAAACAGAACTACGCCATCTTAATCGGTTGAAGCGATCTCTAAAGAAAGGCGATGCGAACTCATCCACAATTTCGTCGTATGCCAAACTTGAAGGGATGGCTATCTAACTGAGATCATGGCGAATACAAAGTGATGCCGACACGGTCACCATGTACGCCCCATATGACATACTTAACGAAATGCTGCTGTTTTTCTTTTTCAAGCCTCATCTTCGTAACACATCATATCGCTTCTCCCGTTCTCTCAAAAACTGCGCAATACACCAATCAAAGTGAATCATTAACCAACTAATTAAATTAAGAAGCTAGTGTTCCTCCCGCAGTGTGGAGAGATAATGGTATCTAAGGTGATAGGAGAACACATTCCCTTCTCGACCCCACCCTGTATTGAGTGAAATGGCAGACACAGCGCTGTGTGAACTCTGAATAAAGACAGGTCCTCCTCCCCAGGGAGTCTGAGTGTGAATATGTCGGTTGTCGACCGCCTTTGAGAGTCTGGACAGAGCCATCTTTCTTCTAACTCCACATGCTCTCAAGGCGGATATAAGCGAGATGTAGTTCCTCGGAAAAGTACAAGGAAATAGGCGGACTCTTTTGAAGGTTCTGACTGGTTGATTATTTTGATTTACTGATTCCAAAAATTAAATAATATTGACTGAATAGTTAATTTGATGGTTTGAAAAATGGGCTGAGCTCTGACTGGTTGAATAGTTTGATTTATTAATAACGTGAATCTTTAATTAAATTAATTTGACTCATCGATGAACTCACCTACTAAAATCTCAAACCACTGATTCACTGCAAAAATTTAACGTGTTTCTGTCAGTAGTGATACATTTTTCCTTTAATCATATATAGACACTTGGAGCAAACTACAAAAAAATATTTGTTGAGTAATGAATCAATTGGAGCCATGAGCCGATGTATAAAAGTGTGAGATGTTAATTTTGAAGAAAACAACTATTTCATGTTGCGACTTTAATTACAGGGGTGCTTGTCACAGCGCTGTCTCACTGAGTACTCTAATACAGAGTCGTCGATCCAGTACTGAATTGGCCTTTCTCCTACTACCGAGCTCCAAGCTAAGTAAGTACCAGTTCTACAGGTTTTTATGCATCAGGTACATAGTAAGATTTAAGCAGTGGTTATTCGGTGCAAAATGACTCATTTGTGAAAAAGAGAGGACGAAATGGCCGTGCCATGACGCAGGTCTTGTCGGTAAAAATTCAGGCAAGATTGAAAAAGTTGGCTAAAATTTCTTCAATTATTGCACCATCTTAGCTTTGTGGTATCCCATACAGCCACGTGGGTGACCTACTTTAACCATCCACCATGGAGATATGGTATCAGGCATCATCAAACCAGCTGTAATCGTAGATTGAGACGTACAGTTTATGCAGTGGTTATAACATTAGATAAGTCGGGAGCCTCCTGCCGGCACGCGTGGGCGGGGCACGGTGTGATAAGTGTAGCCGCATGAAGCGGTAAAGGGAGATAAATACGTATTCGTTTCACACTTTCGTGCTCCGTGGATGAATCGATCACGACAAGAGCATTTTGAAAAGGAGGCAGAAACGGAATTTTGTCTTAAATACACGAAATAAAGTGAAATAATTTGAAAGAGCACCAAAAATGAACACAAAACATTTTTCAATTACTGTTTCTCTGATAATATATTTTTAATTTATTTATTTATTAATTGATTTATTTATTTTATTTGTGTTTTACGACGTACTGTAAAAAACAAGAAAGCGGCCAACATAATGATGGGAAGAAACCAGGCATAGCTCAGGGGGAAATAATATATATTTGATGTGCAGCTGATGTGAGTTTACAAAACTGTTTATTTAAAAACATATCCAGTTTTGATCGTTTTGTGTAAACAACTGTCCGTCGTAAGGTTCACACTAAGGATTTAAATTCATTAGAGCTATTCAAATTTTTAAAACATAAATGGGAAAGTACAAAGTGAGTTAATCCAGAGAAAATATGAAAGTGCGGTTAACATTTAGTTATTTCCAATTGTCATTTCGAATAGGGGATGGTCCTCTTCAACTTTGATCGCCTTGTGACCTAACGATTCAAAGGAAACCACTTTAATCACTCAGTCAAGGCTCGCTCCAAGCTTAGATATATTTATTTCATTATTTCATTAGTGCTTTATACGCCGACAGACGGCATATGGTGGGAGGAAATCTGACAAAGCCGGAGGGAAACCCACAAAAATGGGTAAACTTAGATTTAAAAAATAGAACTGTGAAACTGCAAATCTTTAGGTAATTTTTGTGGAGTAATGTATTAGACAATTCGTGACACTTCCTAAACTTAACGGCCTACAGTCTACTCAGCCATACAACATATCATTTAAGTGACCTTAGTTCCATGTTAAGTAGAAGGAAGAAAGGTCCTACGTATGTTACACATGCCAGGGTTACCAGCGGAAAAGTTCACACAATTAGTTTTCTGGGATAAAAACTAACATCCTTAACTCATGAGTATCTGAGAGTCAATTCGATATAAGACAGATTGCCGCACATGCCATCACAGACCGAGTAGCTGAGTTCTCACGTGAAAGGTCATCAGTATACCCTAATAATTTACGCGGAGGTAGTGTCTGTGTTGTTATCGCCAGCCATGAATGAATCAAAAAGGAGTTCTAGGTTTTTGGCGTTATTTAACGAAACTGGCCTTAGTGAACTTAACTTTGAATATGGATCTTCTATAAGGATTTTGGAACTTGGTATTGCACAATTAAACACATAGTCGGCTGCCTTAGAGGTAAAACAAAATGGTGTCTTTTTGTAACACAGTATATTTTCACGGTTGTCACTTATCTGACGAGAATGCAATATGAATCACAAAACTTAACTTTATGGAGGCCATCAGCATTTGGCAGCTGGAGCGGTCGGAAGTTACCGAGAAATGATTGACCTAACAACTTACCACACTGCCTTCGGGCAATCATCATGTGGCTAAGATCAAGTTAAGCAGACAGTAGGTTGAAACGCAGATCGGTGCCAGACATTTCACGTATTAAATACAGGCTGAATGACCCATTTAGGTTATTTTGCGGAAGCTGTGAATGTTATGTACTCACAGTTTCTTCTTCCAGATCTGAAGTTTAAAATCCTAAGTTCTTCCATTACTGATGTTTATCTTGACTTGTACGTAGATTATGCGCGTAAATATAAATTCAAAATATTTCATTTGTAAGAATATACTGCTCAAAATACGAAAAGAACCAAGTGGGATGTACGTGTCGGTCAAATTCTTTACAGTGTTTATATAATAATGGTGTTTATACAGTATGGGCCGAAACAACCGCTGTATGGCCACGGCACATGGTCACCTTGAATTCGAGAGACCAGAGATCAAACCCGGGTCGGGTCATACTAAATACTTTAAAAATAGTTCTGCCTCGTTTGAGAGGCTAGAGAAAGAAAACAGGACTGGTGGGCCCGTTGTTAGTATAATGTAACTGGATGGAGTGTCATACCTGGTGTCCTTGGCAGGATATTTTCAGAGGCGACAGCACATTGGCGGCATTTACTCGCCCTGCCACCAGAAGACATAGTATATGTACACATAGCTAATGGCTCCACGTCGTCGTGTGACTGGAAAATATATAATATTTCACTTATACGACGGCGGCCAGCATTATGGTGGGAGGAAACCGGGCACAGCCCGTCGGAAACCCACGACCATCCGCAGGTTGCTGACAGACCTTGCCACTTACCACCGGAAAGGAAGCCAGCATGAGCTGGGCTTGAACTCACAGCTACCGCATTGGTGCAAATCAGTACACACGTATTATACTTGTACATGCCAAAGTTTCTAAATTCCTATAAAAATTCATGCTAGACAAATAGTCTTGAATAAAGTTATCCTTTGTGTACAGGCTAATAACATTGAAAACTTCAATATAGATGCCCATAACACAGGGGGTTCAGACCACAGACAAAGCTATCACCCTCTTCTACAACAAGTTTCCTCCCCTGGTCTTGATCAGACGTACACGATACACTTACTCTGGTTCACAATATCTAAAAGTTGACAAAAAACCGTTTATTTTTTTTATCGCAAAATGGCTCGATTAGAGTATAATATCGATCTAGATCCTGCAATTTCTCTTCGTTGTCCGTCAAGGGACGGTTTGTTCTGTTATACTGCATGAGACGTGGGGATTTCCTTACCTGATATCAAATCAACCTTTAATGGAGTTTACACAGATGTGGCAACACTACGTCAAGGGGATGCATTTTGATATATTAAGCGAGTGGCGAGTGCTGACCTGCTGACCGCTGGTCCCTGCAGACAAGCCATCCCTCTGTTCATGCATTTAGAGGCAAATTCGCGCTTTGGAATTTGCTATCAGACCAAGAAGCTGTCCATGTTAGTCTCTCATTTTGGTCATGTTGTATATGTTCTTGCAATGTGCCTAAAGAAGTCTAAACAAGTATTTGTAAAGTTGATGGCGAAAACAACCAATGCCATTAAATTGACAACAATTCGACTCGAACTTGTGAAATGCGGGTGGCTGCAATTAAGTACTTAACATCTGTACTGTCTGCCTTCTTCCTTTGACGTATCGTATAGATATAACCTAATCAGGTAAGTCCTTGCCAAAAAAACCAACCTGTTTTCCTGTCTTGATTTTGTTTTTTTTTGAGGTAATGAAAGCGCCATCGTTTTTACTGGCATATGTTCTGACTGCACTAAAGGTTTGCTCTTAATTTGGCGAACGTACCTATAAAATACAGTAGTGAGGCCACAGCATCAAACGCTTTGCTGTGTGGCCTCTAGTCATATTAACGTGAGTGTGTCAGAGAGTTCATACACGTAGTCAGAGACAGCCCTAGGTCATGGTAATATCCAAGGCGTTAATCATGCCTCCTAAAATAGGACAGATTCTACTGCCTTCCTTGAGACATTTGACATGGCAGTCTTCTCTCCCCATATGAGGAGATCTCGTGAGGAATCACGTGATCATATGCTCAATGTTGCGTTTCAAATTTTAAGCCCACTATCCATCAGTTCGAAAGCAAAGACATTTTTATGCAGTTCAATGGACTCTCCATTATCGTTATTTTGCTCTCTTTTTGCACACTACAGATCAAGTTTTTCTTTATTTGTGGAGTGGGAAAGAACTCTTATATGAAGTTGAATGTTCTTACATTACCAAAATGTGGGAAAAATCAGCCTTTTCTGACAAGAAGCTAGGCCGAGATAGTGACCTCAACAGCCCTCCCTGACCAAACATTAATCTGACCAGAAGCTAGGCCCAAATGGTCGCCAAAACAGTCATGCTTGACCATACTTCGAACAGAGATTGGCACCAAAACAACCGTTCATGACCATACCTCAAACTGACCAGAAGCAACACCGTGATTGTCACCAAAACAGCCCTTCATGACCATACTTCAAACTGACCAGAAGCAACGCTGTAATGGTCACCAAACCAGCCCTTCATGACCATACCTCAAACTGACCAGAAGCAATACTGTAGTGGTCACCGAAACAGCTCTTCCTGACCATACCTCAAACTGACCAGAAGCAAGACTGTAATTGTCACCAAAACAGCCCTTTATGACCATACCTCAAACTGACCAGAAGCAACGCTGTGATGGACACCAAAACAGCCCTTCATGACCTCACCTCAAACTGACCAGAAGCAACGCTGTGATGGTCACCAAAACAGCCCTTCATGACCCCACCTCAAACTGACCAGAAGCAATGCTGTAGGTGTCACCGAAACAGCTCTTCCTGACCATACCTCAAACTGACCAGGAGCAATGCTGTGATTGTCACCAAAACAGCCCTTTATGACCATACCTCATACTGAACAGAAGCAACACTGTGATTGTCACCAAAACAGCCCTTCATGACCCCACCTCAAACTGACCAGAAGCAACGCTGTGATGGTCACCAAAACAGCCCTTCATGACCATACCTCAAACTGACCAGAAGCAATGCTGTGATGGTCACCAAAACAGCCCTTCATGACCCCACCTCAAACTGACCAGAAGCAATGCTGTAGTGGTCACCGAAACAGCTCTTCCTGACCATACCTCAAACTGACCAGAAGCAATGCTGTAATTGTCACCAAAACAGCCCTTCATGACCATACCTCAAACTGACCAGAAGCAACGCTGTGATGGTCACCAAAACAGCCTTTCATGACCCCACCTCGAACTGACCAGAAGCAACGCTCTAGTTGTCACCAAAACAGCGCTTCATGACCATACCTCAAACTGACCAGAAGCAACGCTGTGATGATCACCAAAACAGCCCTTCGTGACCATACCTCAAACTGACCAGAAGCAGCGCTGTGATGGTCACCAAAACAGCGCTTCCTGACCATATCTCAAACTGATCGGAAGCTAGGATGTGATGGTCGCCAAAACAGTCTTTCTTGACCATACCTCGCTCTGACCCGAAGCTAGGCCGAAATGGTGACCAAAACAGTCTTTCTTGGCCATACCTCGCTCTGACCAGAAGCTATGCCGAGATGGTCACCAAAACAGTCTTGCTTGACCATACTTCGAACAGAGATTGGCACCAAAACAACTTTTCATGACCCCACCTCAAACTGACCAGAAGCAACGCTGTGATTGTCACCAAAACAACGCTTCATGACCATACCTAAAACTGACCAGAAGCAACGCTGTAATGGGCACAAAAACAGCCCTTCATGACCATACCTGAATCTGACCAGAAGCAACACTGTGATTGTCACTAAAACAGCTCTTAATGACCATACCTCAAACTGACCAGAAGCTAGGATGTGATGGTCACCAAAACAGTCTTTCTTGACCATACCTCGATCTGACCCGAAGCTAGTCCGAAATGGTGACGAAAACAGTCCTTCCCGCCTGTATCTCAATCTGACCAGAAGGTAGGCTGTGATGGTCACCAAAACAGCTCTTCCTGGCCATACCGCTGTCTGACCAGAAGTTGGGCCGAGATGGTCACAACAAAAGCCCATCCTTGCACATACCTCCATCTGACAAGAAGCTAGACGGAGGGATCACACATGAGTAATTGTCATGGTTGCCTGGTGAAAACGTGCACAGCTGAGCTAACAGTTTAGATTTAAAGGTACGACTTTAAGACACGATTTACAATACTACCTTTCAGTAACCGTAGTAGAACTTGATTCATGCGTTCGGTCTCACGGGTCAAGGGCAGTAAAATCGCAGCATATCAGTGTTTTAAGCATCTAAACTATAAAATAAAATATGTTGCTTCCTTTCAATGTAAAGAAAACTGTGGCGATAGAATATTAGCACATAACAGCACAGAAAGTTGTCCCTAGTAAGCGACATAAGCTAAGGTACGCTGTAACGTCTCTGAAAAGTGATTCCACAGGAAATTCAAAAAAGAATATTATTGAGCAATATTTTAACTTCTATATTTTTAAGTGAGTAATTTTGACAATTTACTTCACATAGGTGGTTTTGCCGTATTCAGAACCATTTCTGAGTACTTATAAGACAGCGGTCAGGTTTATGGAAGGGGACAGTCACGGTGTAACCACCCATCCACACACACACAAACACACACACACACACACACACCTGCCATAACCGGGTGTTATACTGGATCACGACCGGCCCAGAATATTTTAAGGTCCTTGACTGGAGTTGCTGTTCCATGGACATAAAACAAATTCCAATATATCATTTCAACACTGAGAGGTTTTAGCACAGGCACCAGTGATTCCTAAAATCGGTGAAGTAGTTCTCCGCCAAAACCGCAGTGGTTACTTGCCTGCACGCCACATTTAACCTGAAGTGCTGGTATTTCGGGAAATTGGGATCTTATCTAAATTAATATCTGTGCTTTCCATTCGACTTTGAATTACGTTCATACGGAAGAGTGTACACACGACTGCAATCATTTCGCACAAGAGATAAAAAAAACTTTTTTCTCTTTTTGTAGTTTTTCTTATAATTACGTCCAATGCAAACTCACATAATGAGATATGAAAAGAGACGAATGAGATACAGTTGTTATGGGTGCTATAGGAATGTTACGCGCGCGATGCAACTGACACCAGTGCGACACGAATGTCAGTTTTTTTCTTCTCAGATTTCTCTTAGCTAAACGGAGCATTTTTGAAAAAGAAGTTTTTTTTTTCTATAAAATCTTGTCTGGTCAACTACATTGTAATTATTCCGGTAAGGTTTCATGGACTCTAAATAATGCGATAAACCTTTTTTGTGAATTTTCTGGTACGAAAAAAATGCAAACAAGTCACTGGAAGTATTTCTGGACACAGTTTCAAGTTAAGACTCACATTATAATTTACTTTATGTACGCTTTAATTTGGACATTGATTTGGTTAACAGTCTGAGGTAGGGGCTTGATCATTCACCTAGCTTGGATTTTATACACCATTTACAAATATACGGTAAATATTAAAAATATAGCTAATTTTTCTCCTCGAAAAACCGAATGCGAGGCAGTGTCATATTTCAAATTCTTCAAATTTTGTTTCGTCGGAGCAAAATATTATGGTCAGAATTCCTGTAAACATAATCGTAAACAGGGCATCTGATTCCAAGGGAAATCCCGGGTAATTGAGTAGACGCGAGTCTGGGCAACGGGCATCCTGAAAGCCGTAATCCAACATGGAAAGCGAACGACCGTCGACTCCGTCAAAATGTTGTGGCTGAAGGGTTATCTAGGATAGATCAAGCCACAAGCATTCACACGGCTGACAGAGGCCGTAAACATTTGTTCATAGGGTAAACAAACAAGTGGTGAGTGTATCAAGTCCTGTCTCTGACTACAGCTAACGACATAGCTTATACTTGCACGAAAATGTCCAAATGCTTGCCGAAGACGTGTTTTCGCAAATGTATAAGGGGGGATCACAGTAAAATAAATTATAATGTTTTGGTGTATCAAACTGTGCTAACATTTGCCATGCCCTTGCCGTCATTTTGTTCAATGTGTGGTTTAGATTTATCAATTTTGCAATCTGGATAACATGAGTATAGGGATAATGTGTTCTAGGTTTGCAAATGTTCCAGACATGTAAATGACCCAGAGATACCAATTTTCCAGGCATGCAAACTTTCAAGAGATATGGTTCTATGTTCCATTACATTATGCATTAGGTATGGAAATATTCAAGATATACAAATAGTCTAAGAATACAAATGTTCTACATGGGGTTTTCATGGTGTGGTGGTTAACACGTTAGCGAAGACCATTGACTCATGAGCCTCTCACCAGTGCGGTCGCTGTGAGTTCAAGCCCAGCTCGATCAGTAACATGCGGATAGTCGTGGATTTTCCCAGGGCTTTGCCCGGTTTCCTCCCATCATAATGATGGCAGCCATCGTATAAGCGAAACATTCTTGAGTATGGCATAAAACACCAATCAAATAAATAAATGTTCCATGCGAGTAAATGGCACCATAAGAGCATAAGTGTTACACATGAACAAAATGTACTGGACACATATATGGCTCGTGCAAGCATACGAATATTCAAAACCTTTAAAAGTTTAAAATGTTCGAAATATTTTCATTATCAGCATCGTCGACCGAAATTTAAATCCAGAGGTTTGTCTGGTAGCTGAAAACGTCTTCAGTAAGCTGCATTGCGGATCAATGAAATAAGGAAAGAAAAATTACCCCAAGGCGTGAGCCTGGATGCAGATCTTTTAAATTATCCAAACGATATAAATATTCCATGGACATTTCTCTGAAGTCCACCTAAAATACGCTTCTTGACCTTAGGGTCTACTTGTTCTTATTCTTATCTTGTTGTGTAGCTGTTAAGAATTTCTTAAAGTTTATAAGTGCCTTCTAACACAATACAATAGATTCTCCTGCACTGGTAAAACTATTATCAAATATAATACATTTACAAGATCTCTGCTAAAAAGCTGATTTTCATTTCCACTTTCTCAAAGGGGGGCATCACGATTTGCGGATAACATACGCTAAGAATTTATTGTTTTCATCCCACATCCGTTGGAAACGCACCAAGAGGAAATTGTGAACAAATTATTACATCGACGCTATGATTCATGTTTGTAACAAGTATGAAAAACAACTCTTTTGCAAAGCGACAAAAATCCAAATATGAGCAGGCATTGCCATATCGTCGTGGCGAGTATTTCCTGTGTGAGATGATTGCATGTAGTAACGGCTGAGTAAGGGATTAAATGTTTAACAGGGTTGATGTTTATTTCTGTGAGACGGTAAACTAAATTAGTCTGTCTGTATGTGCACCTGCAGCTTTTAACATCCCTGTGCAGAGCAGATACAATAGACATAGAACTTTGAAAACAGTTATAACAAAGAAAAAATTCTTTTCAGATTTTCTGCTAAGAACTAGGTAGTTTCTATCCGGAAAACTTGTACCATGACGGAAACGAATATTGGTCATTAGTTTTTCCGTCATATGAGCAATATATGTTGGTTATATTTCAACAATCATATACGACGGGCAATCCCGTAATTAATCATTGTATCAAACCTTGGTACAACTGACCGCTTTATAAGCAACGTCTAGCATGTTGCCTTGGTCAATTATCTTGGAGAAGACACAAGGCATGGCATATTTCGCTGTAACAGCATACTATATATACGTTACACCATGTCCATTAATTATGGTCCATATGTGAATGAAAAAAAGAACAATAACTTAGTACCAGTACTGTGAATTAATATTATAAGTGTATTAACAGTTCTATTCTTTAAGATAGGAATCGAAATGATTTGCATCGATTCTTATTGAATAACTCTTTTTGTTCAAAGTATAATTCATGTGGCCGATTAGTGAAACCATCCACTATTCCAGCCTAAACAAAAGCGCAACTGAAAATCACGTACACAGGTCATTTTATTCCTATATCCGGTCTGGCTTTGGTGAAAACGAAACTAGAGAAACCGGTAAACTAAACTGCATAGGCTTCCGGCAACACTTGATGAGGTTATCTTGGCTGGTTCGGATGCCCTGGGGTATGGTGAGCTCGTGGTAGGGGTAGAGGGAATCTGACAAGTTGGGTGGGTGAGTACGGGCCAGCAGGGCGCATGGGCTCCTATCAAGCAGTAGTTTCAGAGTCTGACCCTCCCTTACGTTTTACAAGAGGCCCGATGACGCGTCTTCGGCTAGAAATAAATTATATCTCAGAATTGTTTATCAGCGTGCCAATTTCAATTGCCTCAGTCGGGCGGGTGGGTAGGGTATTACGTGTATAAACGGTGTAACGTTGACGTAAGGGCCGACCTGACGTGAAGATTAGGTTTGCTGATCAACATCCACATATGTTTTCTGATCTAGGAATCGTGAGATGCTGTAATAAAAGAAAGCAACGTGAGGTTCTTGAGCCTATATGCTGGGGCTATTGTCGTAAAATTCAAAACAACATTTTCTTCGTTTTCGATCTAGGTTTTAATACGATACTCGGGGCCAACCTATGCAAGCTAAGATCAAATTTAACAGATGTCCCGACCGTTTATTGAAACAACAACGACAAAGACTTAAATCTGAGAGTTGGCTTATGACTTGGGCTTATGACTTATGATCTCGTGTAACTCATGAATTCCTATCTCACCACAAGTTACCTGTTAAAATTTTTTTGTCGATCTATAACAAAACCTCATCAATACAACGGAGCCCATTCACTTCAATAATAAAAATATACTAAAGTCAGATTCGGACATAAAACAGGAGAGAAAAAAATAATGGCCAGCAATGGATTTGAACGCCGAACTCGGCGACACAAGATATATAGGTGGAGATCATCGACCTACATTCACACAATTCAACGCTGAACACATGCTGGGTGAACTGGGAATAAAAATTATGCGAAGACCGTTGATTATCTTCGTGACACTTGCAGTCCCTGTTACATTTCACATTCCCACAATATGTTTCACGTAAAAAAAATCCAGATATATATCTGGAGGAATATTTGGCGTATCTAACAGAAGTAATAATGCACCACTGAAAGCCAACATGTGTTAGCATCAAGTCCAGTGTATATTTATCCCATGGCGACTGCATGGGCCGTGTGAGAAAGAACCGCGAAGCGTGGAATGTTCCCTATAAGATCTGCGCGACTTAGCAGTACTCTTAACCGCATCATTCACATATCTCAAACAAACAAGCCACCGGGCGAGTATACATACACGCGCGGACCTGTTAGAAAACCAAACATAACTGTTTATTGTGATAATTGATAGATTCGAGATAGGGTGAAATTCGTGGTTTGTAATATCATCTAAACTTGACCGTTTGATGGATGACTCCGTGTTTTACACCGTATACTACTAAAATGGGTGAGAAATACTTTTCGCGTGCACACGTCAACATAGAGTTCTATATTTGGACGTGTACAGCTTTAAGTATACACGGTTTTTTTCCCCTAAGGTTACGGAGTGTAATAAAGGTTTACCGAACTACTAAGCGGAAATATAAGATAAGAAGACAGGTCCAACTCTTCAGAGGTGTCCATCGTTAGCTTTATAGTTCTTGGAAATGAATTTACGTAAGATTTACTTTATTTACAACTGATTCTATATCCAACTAGACAAAGTAAACACTTGTGACAATCTGCCTCATTATATAACGAATACAGATGATTACATTCAGTGCAGGTTTTTCATAATGAATTCAGTGACTGACTACGAGCTCTTGCAGTAACTCGTACATTTCTCAATGTACACAATGTGTTTAAAATCTCTTACGAAAATACAGCTATCGTGCAGAATTTTTTCAGGTTCCTGGCGAATGGCGGTGGTTCACTTGTAAATTAAAATATATACCATATAAACCTACGAATCAAAATAAAAGGGAAAAGAACAAGAAAATTTACCTACTTTAATTTAATTAATCTCTCACAATTAAGCCTTAGAATTAATCCTTGCGAGAACATGTGATTGCAATCATATACGTTGTTATAAACAAGGACTGGATTCGATCCCTTGTACTGAAGTAAATAGTGTATATAGGTCACAGTTTTGACATTTCATCTTTCGTCATTGGACATTAACTTAAATAGGGAGGGTTACCAGACCACTTCGACTTACTACGAGACGTCGCAGCGAATGCCAAATTGCGCTTGCTTCATATATTAGTGTATCTGTCCTATCTTTGCCCGTTTATAGATAAGTCACTTTCATAAACCGCACCAGGCGGTAACAAAGATTTCCGCACTCGTGAACTTCATTGCTGTTATTTGCAATGTTCTTTCCAGAGTTCATTACGTGAACTCAAGCAAGTTCAAGTCGACCCAATCCAATGACCCTAAAATATTAGTGTACATAATTCTCAAATATCCATCGATGCGGAAGATTTTAAATAATCCCATTTCTTTTCATGATCAAATGGCTTGGATTTAAAAAAAAAAAACTAGGATGAGTTGTTTCCACGTAAACTGCGTAATTTGTTCCGTACTTTGCCACTCATACAGATGAAAATCGCTTTATTTGACACCTGTTACTATTCACACAAACAGTTCATTCCGGGACGAACCACTTTACACGTTTTCAGCTAAACACTTTTGAATGAAACAGGCGGGAAAGTTTCTTTCAGTTGCCAACCACTCCATGTCAACCGTACGATGTCAAGTGAGATGTAACAACATGCTTTGCGTCAAAAGTT
Source organism: Liolophura sinensis (assembly GCF_032854445.1). Lineage (NCBI taxonomy): Eukaryota > Metazoa > Mollusca > Polyplacophora > Chitonida > Chitonidae > Liolophura > Liolophura sinensis. The sequence goes on along the minus strand of NC_088298.1, from coordinate 13,276,130 downwards.
TAATTCACAGGTGGCAAGCTGTCAGTCAAAATTTCAACGCTGCCTATCGTGTCCGGCCTTTCCTACATTCTGTATTTCAGTTGACAGTGGTGTATGGTTGTTAAGAACTGCAACCCTTAACATCTTCAGTTAGTGCAGTCTGCGCCATCCATATCAGTAAGGCTGGTATGACTCTATGCGCGCTTAAGGCGTATAGCACGATGACAGTGCCGTTGCTCAAAATGATCCTTATCAATATCAAGAATCAAGTTCAAATGCACGGACATTTCAATAAACGCTATAAACCCATAACATCTACTTCTTTATTTCTTTATTTCTTTATTTATTTATTTCATGTTTTGCTTCGCAGTCAAAAATATTTCATTTGTTTAACGGCGGACAGGTTTATGGGTGAACGAGCCTGGACAGATCATAGGCACCACGTCAAGTACCTGGCAAATTCTCCTGGAGGTAAAGCCGCTTCCGACCCGGCTGTGGCTGTATTCGAGCCTGCCACCCTGTTTATGGTTACTGTGGGCTTCTCACAAAACAATCCCAAACAATGTCAGAATTAAAAGGAGGCTTTTGTAATACCAGCCAATCACAATCGTCGACATTTGTTCGTACGGTGATCACCTTCTACGGTTAATACAGCTCTAAGTAGTGATTCCGCGGATTGATTCCATGTTGATTAATCACCACATAAATGAGTTGTTTTTTTTTTATCAGACATGCTTGACCACATAATACAGGCTTCTTTAACATCTTATCCAAAATGCTCAAAATGGCTGCAGCTTCGCTCAAGAGACATGTGACTAGAAGATGCCTGTTAATAATATTTGTCAGCATGTTTCGCAATAAACATATACTATAATTTATATCTTTGCAATAACGCACGTGCTCATGTAAATTGTAAGCTATATAATGCTAATGACTATATTTATTTGATTGGTGTTTTACACTGTACTAAAGAATATTTCACTTATACGACGGCGGCCAGCATTATGGAGGTAGGAAACCGGGCAAAACCCCGCGGAAACCCACGACCATCCACAGGTTGCTGCGAGACCTTCCCACATACGGCCGGAGAGGAAGCCAGCATGAGCTGGACTTCTCACAGCATTGGTGAGAGGCTCCTGAGTCCTGGGGCTAACCAACTGAGCCACGGAGGCCACCTAATGGCTATAACATTGGCTTTTGACAACACACAAGACAACACAGTAAACCACACAGTATCTGCTTATGTGCAATATACGCGTTATAAAGGCAATTTAGATCATGGCTGAAGTGCAGGGTGCGCCGTGGCGCTGCGGTGGAGTTTCATAACATATCGTGAGAAGTTCACACTGAACAACGTTGACATATACAACGCAGGATACTTAAACAAAGGCACCAGTTGGTTTCGAACCCAAGTCCGATCCCAAGTTTTCATAGCATCACAGTAGCTACAACTGTTGTTACTCTCTCGAACTGTCCTAAGCACCACTGATAGGCATATGCTACGGCACCCTATGTTACTATGGTTGTAATATATCAACTGACAGTGTGACTCCAATGCTAGTGTTTGTGATGTAAGTACAAATCCAGTCTTCTATTTTTCAACTGTGGCTTTCAAACTCTAAACAAATAAATGACCAAAATAAATAAATTTTGGACACAAAGTGTTCCTGATAATCTTTTTTCTACTAATAAACTGTAAATAGAAGTAAGGGTACCTTTCAATGCAATACAACACATACCCTATCTTATTGTCGGTGAGAAACTTCGTCACTACATGCCTCTATTCATTTGGGACATTATTTCTGCTTTTATATTTTTATATAGGGTCGACGAGCAGTCACAGCCCAGAATAAACTTAGCGACCTGACAAACTTCTGTCATCACCCGATAAAATGCACGAGAGCTGGAGTTGAGCCCATGACCTTATTGCTCTAGAACTTTACCGTAGTTTCATACTTGGACATCTGAGATTGCTCGGTGATCGTCTCTATTAATATATAACAAAAGGGATTTACTTACTTTTTCTGAGAATGTTCTGTCTGTAGATTCCCATTGAACAATTCCACCTCTCGTTCTGAAACTTGGCCTGGCATTCCGACAGAGACAGCTTTGTGGCATCTATGAGAGTTTCAGGGACACCTTTCCCTCGTTTGCACATTCTCTTCTGCTTGCCGTGGAGTTTCAGCATATCGCAGACACTAGGCGCGGCGTAGCTCCTAATCTTGTTGCTCATCGGTCGCTGATGTTCGCCAAGTGTCATTATCAGCACCGGCTCTCTTCCCGAAATCCTGGGGAGGACAAAAGTGAACAGATAGGCAATGACAGAAGCAGCGACTACCGCCAGAGGTGACATGCGGAAGGATTTAATCCACTTGCCTTCCTCGATGCTTCATTACATAGGAAGTTTCTTTTTTCTGTACCGTAAATCACCGATAAAATAAATGCACAGGTATTACAGAGGGAACACGGACCACTGTCCAGCGCCGTCACAGTGGCAGACAGGGTCGCTCGGCTCAGTAACTCTTCATGTCGCTCGCTGAATATTGGGATACGGTCCCATGACGCTGTTCACCGACTACACGAGGCTAGGAGGTGAGACGGAGAGAGGCCCGTTAACGCCGGCTTCGTCCCGGCTGGCGGTTTACACTTAGCGCTGGCCTTCCTTTAAACGCTCCACTCATCTTCTGCGCACGTGTTAATCCTGTTACTTGAAAGAGAATAGGTTTTATCTTGACAAAACCGACGGTTGTAAACAGAGCCCTTAGTAGGGCGCGCTCAGCGATGACTGAATAGAGTGTTGACGGCACACGCCAGGCCCTCTATCTTGATTAGTCTACGACATAATAATATTCTTTATTATTATACGATTTAATCAGCTGAAATGTTACACTCTTTACCTAGTAGTTTCTCCTCGAAAAATTAGCCAAAATTTTGATAGTTGGTCTATTAAGTTCAACAGTGCATGGTGCAGAGATTGCGGGACACGGTAGTGGCACGGGGTGGCGTATAAACATTAGCCCTGCCCTAATGCGTTACTGCTGCCCCTGGGGTCGTTTTGGCTAAGCCTTGTATATGTAAACATATATACATATCCATCAGTCTATTTCATGTTTTAAGTCTGCATTGCGTGCAATAGTTTAAATATAGCGGTAATTATATCATGGGTATACACAAACCAAAACAAGCATGTGGTAGTGCCATATGTACATATATATCACATTGTATGCAACTGGATGCAAATATAATACTGATAATAAGCATTTTTTTTATCATGCATGGGCATAAAAACTTAATGTAGGGTGTGTATCACAAATATTTCAACTTTATCGTGTCAAACTTAGTCCGCACATCGACAAATTGAAATCATTTATTTCTTAACCTCCAACTCTTAAAGAAACTGTCAGGCGGCACAGTTGTCACTCATCTTTGGGGACTTTTAAACAGTTTAAACATAATGCTACAGAAAGTCTGGATATATTTCTTAACTGCTGCTGTTAAGGTGATGATCAGCTATAAGAATTAGATACCAGCTGGATGAACGCATGTAATATTTAAAGTCGTGTTCAAATATCTTACAAACATGAGAGAAAAGACTGAGAGTAGCTGTTTCAATGTTTGTTTGTATGGCATTTGAGTTCATATAGTTTGCCATAATGATATAGTGAAACTTTGGTATAAGTATGTACCACTAGGACTCGTTTGACTTATGATGAAGAAAATTTCAAACTGTACGTTAAAGGTGAAGATTTTGCGCCATAGGCCGTTACGGCGACTATATGGATGTACGCTTCAAGTAATACGCTATTTCAGTTATGCATAAAATTTCTTTCTTTTGTCTGCCTACAAGAGACATTAGGTATTCCCTGGCTGTCATATTGCTTATCTAATCTCCATTTGGGTGACTGATTTAAAGGCTTAAGGCCACGATCGCTGTGTGTTGATGAAACGTGTGGAAATCGGCACCCATTTTGAGATGAATGATGATTTTCGTTTAAGTTCGTATGATGATATTTTTTGTTTGTTTTGTGTTGTTTTGCAGTTTGTGCATCAGTTAAACTAATGAAATGGTATTACTTAGGAAGGAAAATGTACGTACGACATGTCATACTGCGATGGGTTCTACTGAGCGGTAATAAGAGTTAAGCCTATCTTAGCTAAAGAAATAGTTTCGCGACACTAAGAAAACAAGGCCTGATTCAAAACACTAGACTATGTTTATTTGTACGATTTGAGGTAGTGAATGGACAGATTGTACAATTTGAGTTATGAGTGGATACCTTGTACAATTTGAGGTACGAGTGGACAGCTTGTACAGTCTGAGGTATGAGTGGACAGTTGCAGGGTTTGAAGTAATGAAACAGTAATTTGTAATCTGTGAACATTCTTTAAATATACATGTGTTAACAGTTTTATAATTATTAGGGGCTACGCTTTCCGGTTAAAGCACAGATTCTAATTGTGATAATCGGTCGAAACAACTTCAGGTTTCGAACCAGCGACCTCAGGAACCCGAATTTGCTGATTTCCATAACTATATTCTCAGCTATATTCAGAGAGTGCAATTCCTAATAACGCTAATATTGTTACTGACAAATCCTCGTTTTAAATGACATCCGTCAATGTGATACATGTGATAACTGTGTAACATATCTGATGAAATCTAAAATTTGATTTAATGTCAAGAGAATGACTTACCCAAAATATCCGGTTGTAACCGGAAAAACAAAGATTCCCACACACAGTAAAATTAAGTTCCTCAGAAAAGACACTGACATTTTAGATCCAGTCTGGCGTGGTCCTCATTGCGGTCCGCGTTCAGCCGAACCCTTCCATAATACACGTGTAGCAGGCAGTGAAGGAGGAGCTGGATATCCGTTATGGTACAAATGGTGCGTCGTTTAATTCTACCAGACCACCAGTGATTGAAACCGGACTGGGTACCCGCAGATCGTGGTGTTCCCATAATGCATCGCAACTTTTTCCGCCAAGCACATCATCTACGGCGAGCAATTAGGGCCATTCTGACTACGATCATTCATGAATACATTTATAGACATCAGAAAAATCCTACTTTTATACCCATTTATCCATGACTAACACTTCTCTATGGATCGCTTCCTTCATAATATGCTTCATTGTTGTTGATTAACTATTTATTTTATGAAACATATTGAATGGTACTGCCTCATTTATATGCGATATCCACTGAGAAAAAAATGAAGAAAATAAATGAAAGAGAAGAACAATTTCAGTATTGAATGCAGACAACATTCATTGGCGCATGCGTTGTGACAGTTATCATGACACGTTGTAAACAGAACAACTACATTTCTTATATATAGATCACATTTATACAATACATTATCATCACTTACCGGAGTATCCCCTACTTTTTTAAAACAAATAATTAAATATTATTCAGAAACCGCAATTGATTGATTGATTGATTTATTTATTTGATTTTCTGTTTACGCTGTACTTAAGAATATTTCACTTATGGTGGGGAGGAAAGAGATTTATTTTTTTATTTATTTATTTGATTGGTGTTTTACGCCGTACTCAAGAATATTTCACTTATACGACGGCGGCCAGCATTATGGTGGGTGGAAACCGGGCACAGCCCGGGGGAAACCCACGACCATCCGCAGGTTGATGGCAGACCTTCCCACTTACGGCCGAAGAGGAAGCCAGCATGAGCTGGACTTGAACTCACAGCGATCGCATTGGTGAGAGGCTCCTGGGTCATTAGCGCGCTAACCAACTGAGCCACGGAGGCCCCTTCTGGAGGAAAGAGAAACCGAGAGAACATATGATGGCCTATCTCGACGAACATAATATTTTCGCAATATATATTAAGGAGCCAAACACATTGCATTTAGAAACGGCCCTACACAGAAGACAGATGCCTTAGTGTGTCTGATTAAGATGACTTTTTATCACCAGAAATATATGCTGTAATATCTTTCAAGGCGAAGGGCTCAACGGACTAATATAAACCCGCTAGAAAAAAAAATCGATGAAACATGTGAACCAACTGCCACGACCCCATTTCCTGTTTCTGATATATATAAACCTCTTTACATGTCTTAGTAAAAGTGTTATAGTAAAGTTTGTTTGTTTATTTATTTAATTGATTGGTGTTTAACGCCACGCACAGGGATTTTTCACTTACATGTCATGTATATGACGGTGGTCAGAATTATGGGCAACGCTAACCGAGAGAGTTAAGAGTAAATCACCGACCTTCCGTCAGATGCCCTAAAGTCTTAAGGCCGAATCTGTACGTCGAAACAGACACCCGTATGCCAGCCGTCAACCAGTCAGGACGTTCCGGGTCCATAATCGGAAAGCCAGTTCCCAAAGACGAAAGAGCGATTGATGGAAATTTATTATAATTTACGAAGTTCGGTGTAGCAGGTTTCTACACAGATGTTCTAATTCATAACCAATAAGATCATTACAAGATCATTATTATATTATTATGATATTATTTATACAAAACCACCTAATCTTATCAATTGTTGTTGTTTTATTACTTTTTAAAAACAAGCTGTTGTGTTAGAGTGTAATGTGATCATTTTATATAAATTTTATTTAAAAAATGACATTGACATTGTGACATGTTGCATGGTGGACGCATGGTATTACCATTGATTCTTTGGCATTGTAACTGGTTGGCGGACGAGATGTGAGCGACTGGCCGACTGATTGGATGACATTATAACTGACTGCCTAATTTAACACTTTCATTGGTTGACCTGTATGTTATATTACTGGTTGGCTGACCGAAGGTTTATCTGTATTACTGGCTAAGGGCCTCCACTGCCTAGTCATTAGCCTGCCAGCACAGAACAATAACCTGTCACCGAAATGGTCGCTGTGAGTTCGTCCTGCTAACCCAGGCTTTCTCTCCGCCGCCATACAATGAACTATTATTGAGTATGGTGTAAGACTCAAATCAAATAAATAAATGAATTCATCCGTCATAGGTGACCTTGTGCAATAATGTTTGTTACTGTACGGAAACTCCATAAAGAGTTTTGTCTGGGAACACTAAATTTATATTATGGAAACGCATGGTGTCAGTTCTGTTCCATGAGTTATTCATCTTATGATTTTAATATCACAGTCTAGTGTCTCAATGCGAACTGGAATAGCTATTTAAACAAATTGAAAAAGAGATAAGGATAATGAAGGTTAACAGAATTCTATTGTTGTAAGTGATCTTTGCAGTTAATTGTTGATGTATTCCTGGCCTTATGCCAACGATACATCTAGCGGGCGTATTCAAGGGCTGGTGTGACGACCGCGTATATGTTACGCGAAGTCACTGGCGTATGACGTCACGTATGTTGTACGTTAACAGCTGTTAATCTGCGACAAATTCCTGACGTTATGTTAACGGCACAACTTTACACTGATGTCATGGTTTCAAGATACAAGTATAAGTCTTCGGTCGCGAACTTTTCCGCGCGTGAGCGAAATAAAAGACATTCTTTCTGTGGTGAGGAATTTCGGGTATGCAGCAAACTGTTCCGCTTTAATCGTGCTCAAATAAACAATTACCTTTGTAGTCTCACAATGGGGAGAGTCTTACACCGGCACCCCGTGTGGATGGGGGCTTTTAAAGTTAATGCCCCGTGGGACAAGATGGTCATTGGAAAGCTGGAGGAAGCTGGCCTGTCCAGACTATTCCCTTTTCCTTGATGTTGACATCAGCGGTTTTGCCATTTTCACGGTGCAGGCTATTTTTGCTGTAGTTGCCCTGATGTGCCACCTAATGGAATGTTAGACTAATAGAAGACTGTTATATTAGTTATTGCTGTCAAAAAAAGAAATCGCGAATAGTTACACATCTTTTTAAATATAACTTGAAAATGTTTTTCCCTATTTTAACATATAAAGCTTGTAAGTCTTATTATCCATCAGATTTTACTAAACATTTTAAAAAATGTTTTCTTTTATCTTAGCACTACCTTGATTGCCTTGAAAGAGAAGTCTAAAGAAGAGTACAGGCGTAAGCACTTATTCTTCATTTCAAAGGATATTACGTGTATCCAGAGTTCCGAAAATCGGTGGCTATATCCTGAGCCCCTTACAGAGATGACGTAGGTTCCAAGTCTACGTTTTGTGGAATGTCGCGTTTTGAACGTATCGTCACTCATTTAAGACCAATACGTGTACAAGTGGTACACGGTCGATAGCCGTCTTCTTCTGGTCATTATTGATTGTTTGCTTGATTGTTGTAATTCTTGCTGATTGCTGATTGTTCTTCAGTCGCCCCCCCCCCCCCTTTCGGCACAGGAAACCCTTTAGCTAAGCCAATCCTCCCAAAGAAAATATGGAAAATTCATTTAAATTAAACGCTGTCTAATCATCAATTTACGGCAACTTTTCCGCGTAGTCACATTATTACCTGCAAGCTTCCCAAGCGCCTCACCCCCACCCAGAGCTTCATCTCTACTCTCTACTGTCACTCGTTTCCGAGCGCCCTGTTGTCACCCCTGTGGAATCTGGCGTTGCGGTGTTAAGTTTTTCGGGCAGGTTAGCCCCCCTTCCTCCACCCGCCGCACCTTAAACTATTTACCCGTAATAGATATGCAGAAAGGCTTCGTCTCTTCAAGAGGAGGGTAGACTCCGGGGTCCACAATGGGCAGGGATTATCCTGCCTCTGTGTGTTGTCACATCCAATGATCTCGTCAGAATAGAGCCCATTATGGCTAAGTCTTAACGTGTTTGCAAATCGTGGACAACAAAGTAAGTCGAGGGTTTAAGTTTCTCCAGAATGTATTTTAGAAGAAAGCCTAAGCGATACTCGCCCCTGACCTTTTCATGGGGTCATCGAGTAGAAAAAAAACCCGACATCTCTGTACAGATTGTTTTTAAAACGTTTAATTTAGAATTCAATTTCTGGAAGGTGGACTCAACCAAACGAGATTAAAACAAACTTCATCAATAAAACAACAAATAAAAATGATCTGTGAATGTGCCTTGAAGATTAGTGATATTAATTCATTAATTGATAAATTATTAAACTACAATTAATTCATTGGCTCATTCGCGCATTCATTTATTTATTCATTTAGTGTTTTTTGCCAATCAAATAAACAAATTAATGATTAGATATTTAGTTGGTTGCTAGGCAGCCTATATACTTGATTGATTGATTGATTGATTGATTGATTGATTGATTGATTGATTGATTGAAGTTCAGCATTTAGATGAAATCACTTGTGCATGGCATATTGTATTCTCACTGAACAAATATATAGGCTTTTGTAGTTCAATCGCCTTGATATTGGCGGCAGTATACTACCGAAGTGGCGTTAAGCCATAATCATTCATTCCTGGGGTTCAGTTTGCAGTACAATGTCAAGAGCTGAAACCTGATGGGTTATCAGAATAGATACCAATCGCGTCTTACTGCCTTCACAAATTGTATGTCTTTATTATATAACGTATAGTCCTTCAGATCAAAACAGTGCGGTTTAAAACACCACTGGAAATACAATACACCTGAACAAGCCAACTGTCGGAGTCGCCGGTTTGTGTAACAATATAAAGACTTAGAATATCTGTAGATTCTGATATATAAAACCCCACTTCTATCAACTTCATTCCAAAAGTGCTTTCAAATTTTACTTAAAAAGTTTAAGAGTTGAAATACTTTGATGTATAGAACGCCGACTTTATCATGCCATTCGGTATATAACAATACTCTCTTTGTCTCTTTGTACAGATTCCTAGTGTTACACGCTACCCCTTTTCGCCTTATAGTGCTTTTTCTTCCATACTTATAGATTCTACTTTAAAGATAAACAACAAAGAAAATATCAATCGACAACTTTTCTTTTGACAATATAATTCTGAAATTCATCAACTAAAGCAAGCCCTCTCCCCGTGCAATTTTCTCCTGCTTGCATGGTTTTATTATACCAGACATAAACGTTTCCCAAGACGGGCGCAATACTTACAAGTGTTCAGATTACCATCATCAAATAAAAACGACGAAAACCTGTATTGAATGTACTGCACAGATTGGCTGCTTGCTTCGCCACACTGAGCGATTTTGTTCGGTCATTTGAATTAACACCGGCATGGTTGTATTGACATTCATTATGCTTTCTAGAAGAAAAATTCGAAATTTAGATTTATTTATTTAAAACCACAAATGTGGTCTAATTTGCGATATAAAATGTATTTAGCCCCGTACAATACGGCATTCTGTAGTAGACCTTTCTTTGATATATAAAATGCGACTAAACATGTCCGTTTCCTGCAAGAGATGTTTTGGAGGAAATAGCTAAGTTTATTACCTTTGATTAAACCATCCTGACGATGTCATAGACTTGTGCTCCTCGATAAGGAACGCACGTACTTTGACCGTGTGTTACATTGTTAATGTTTTTCGTGTACCCCTCGATTTTACATATTCTGAACTAATAGGAAATAAAGAAAGTTCAAGCTAAAGACATCGCTAAACTGGTTAAAGCATATCAAGTGAAGTCAAAACCACATTACCAACATATAGGGAACAAAATGCATTATAATTTCATAGATAAAATGTCATCATTAACATATATGTCACACAATAAATTCTGAGGCTTCCAAATGTGCCCAGAGTGCTGGAGATCGTTGTATAAGTGAAATATTCTTGAGCACGGCGTAAAACACAAATCCAACATGTAAATCAAATCTGTTTGCGATGAAATTACACAATTGTGTCAGTCTTGGCGGGAACTTGTTTACGAAGAAATAAAAAAGGTGAATGTACAAGCGTTTGATGGGTTGTGAGTATAATATTTAGGTAGCTGAATGATTCTAGCGATAGAGAATTGCGTATCCTTCTTTCCAAATTTCCCCTCTACTCAGCGTCGCTGTTTAGGAGTTATTGCCAAAGTTCCCTGAAGTGCACGCGAGGACCTTAGCATCTCGTGAGGTTTAAAACATCAAGGGCAGAAAGAACAATATTCACCCCGGTACAAGTTTGTTTTACCGCTGAGATCGGGTTCCAAGTCACGTGACCTACGACCCTAATTGGACAGATCTGCGCGATGGTTTAGACACATTAGCTTCCGTCCATTTCCCTGATACGTTTGTTCTCAGCGTGAAACAATTGAAATCAACAGAAGAGCGACATGACGCGAGATCTCGAGCACGTGCAACTAATCAGAGAACGTAATTCTATACCGTTGGACTTTACCGACTGCTATCGTTGGTAGCCACGTGACCATATGACGAGAGCGGGAATGACCACCTCATTGTTTCCGTCTGTCTTTCTCAGGTTTCCGATTGAGACTTATTCGTCATGAAAGCTGCAAAATTTTCTACAAATACAATTTGAAAGAGCATCGCCCTTGAACATTTCAAACATGATTTTTGAGATCGCTGTTATTTTTGACAAATGCGCATCAGTCAGTCACTATAGGTGATCAGTTACCCTGTCCTTGTATCGTTAATTGGTTTGATTTGTTTTATTTATTTGATTGGTGTTTTATGACGTACTCAACGTCATTTGAAAATAATTACGTCTTACTTAAGTCGCACTAGTACAATTTTCCACAACGTCCAGTCGGGTCTAGTAAAAACTGAACAATATGATCACTAAGTTTCTACTTACTTATAGTTTGCAGATTTTTGTGGTTGGAGTGCCGTGTAGTAGAAGTTTTATATCTTGGCCTGTAATGTTCTACAGTAGTGTGGTTTGCAGTTACTTTTGCATTGGTTGCGCCTATTTAAATTACACAGCATACAGAGTAAGTACCAGGCATGGTTATGCTTAGTTCTCGAAATTGTCACGTCTAGTGAAAACTGTACGAAGTAGCCAGGGGATATCTAGTATTGTGGCTTCTCTACTGAAAATTTCCCAACATGAAGAGTAAGTTTCAAGCGCTATGGTTTGTCATTCGTGCGGTAACTGTTGCTTGTAGTGAAAGTTTTTTGCACGTCTTGAAAGATTATAAAATTGTGGTATTTGGGAGTTCTGGCCATGCGGTTAAAACTAGTGTTTTTCTATCGAGGCGTAGGTTCAAGCTTCACTTTTCGTGGTTTTTGTGGATTTCCTCCGCTGGTCGTGGAACCTTGCTGACACCAAGCGGTCGACAATGTGAAACGTGAAGTTTAACGACTTGTCTTCCACTAACATGGTGCGCAGATTTGTGAGTCACAAGTGAGAAAGCCAGCTAGAAACTGGCCAAAGGACAGTGGTTTATCTCTGGACGCTCAAGTTTTCTCCATCCACAAAACTTACCGCCATGAAGATTACTTTCTCTCTAAACGAATAATAAAATAAAACAAACATCGTTGTGGCATTCTGCTGGAAACGATATACAAAGTGCTTTTCGTTGTGGTCGCATGCAAGGGAAATCAATCTGAAGTCTGGCATGAGTTGACACTGAATATTGCAATCTGTAACTTAATTAGAGTGTCAGGGCGTTTTGTCAGGTATGTGGAGAGGGCTGGTGTTTTCCTTCAAGCTGTGTCTGATTTCGTCCATGGACAGCGTTTTGGCCATTGTCATGCCCGTGGAATGCTCGAGCCGCGTTTGTCACACGTACTTAATTAAAGTACGTAATTAAATTAATTTGGTCAGTAATCTTACTTTAAGTCCCCTTATAATGTGCGTAGACTTACAGCTGACTTGGCGAGACTTGAATCCGTCTATATGGGCGCCATCTTAATCACAGCTTCAAGCTGATTGTCGTACATTTCACAGCATCTTGATTTTCCAATGTCCGCTGCTGTTCACATCCATGCAGGGAGACATATCACCATCGCTAAGTTACAATGGAAGTGCCCAAATGATTCAATATCCAGTGTCCACAACTGCTCGAATGTAAGCTACTCGATTGTAACCACATTTTCAATGTAAAGGATGATGGCCACGTATCTTTACTGTCCAACGTCTACAATTGGGGCGATAATTACAACACCTTCGATGTAGGAAACACAACATAATTCACAGCAATAAACACAACATAATTCACAACAATAAACACAACATAATTCACAACAATAAACACAACATAGTTCTGACTACGCAGTATGTACAACTGAAGGCAGATGAAGTGTCTACCACATCTTTGTTATAATGGACAATCACCATTCAGCATGTCTGCAGTTGTACATGTTTAACCACAGATAAATGGTATCATAGACAATCATCATGGAATATGTCTGCGCTTGTGCATGTTTAAGCACAGCTATATAGTATAATCGACAATCACCATTCAGCATGTCTACCTTTGTACATTTTTAACCACAGCTATATGGTATAACAGACAATCATCATTCAGCATGTCTGCAGTTGTACATTTTTAACCATAGCTATATGGTATAATGGACAACTACCATTCAGCATGTTTGCAGTTGTACATGTTTAACCACAGCTATATGGTATAATAGACAATCACCATTCAGCATGTCTGCAGTTGTACATGTTTAACCACAGTTATATGGTATAACAGACAATTACCATTCAGCATGTCTCCACTTGTACATGTTTAACCACAGCTATATGATATAATGGACAACCACCATTGAGCATGTCTCAGTTGTACATGTTTAATCATAGCTATATGGTATAATGGACAATCAGCATTAAGCGTGTCTCCACTTGTACATTTTTAACCACAGTTTTATGGTATAATAGACAATCAGCATTGAGCATGTCTTCAGTTGTACATGTTTAATCACAGCTATATGGTATAATAGACAATCACCATTCAGTATGTTTGCAGTTGTACATGTTTAACCACAGCTGTATGGTATAATGGACAATCACCATTCAGCATGTCTTCAGTTGTACATGTTTATCCACACCTATATGGTATAATGGACAATCACCATTCAGCATGTTTGCAGGTGTACATGTTTAACCACCGCTATGTGGTAGAATGGACAATCACCATTGATCATGTCTGCAGTTGTACACGTTTAACCGCACCTATCTGGCATAATAAACAATCACCATTGAGCATGTCTGCAGTTGTACATGTTTAACCACAGCTATCTGGCATAATAGACAATCACCATTTAGCATGTCTCCATTTGTACATGTTTAACCACACCTATCTGGTATAATAAACAGTCACCACTCAGCATGTCTGCAGTTGTACATGTTTAACCACAGCTATATGGTATAATAGACAATTACCATTCAGCATGTCTCCACTTGTACATGTTTATCCACAGCTATATAGTATAATCGACAATCATCATTGAGCATGTCTGCAGTTGTACATGTTTAACCACAGATATATGGTATATTAGACAATCATCATGGAATATGTTTGCGCTTCTGCATGTTTAACCACAGCTATATGGTATAATAAACAATCACCACTTAGCATGTCTGCAGTTGTACATGTTTAACCACAGCTATATGGTATAATGGACAATCAACATTGAGCATGTCTACCTTTGTACATGTTTATCCACACCTATATGGTATAATAAACAATCACCATTCAACATGTTTGCAGTTGTACATGTTTAACCACCGCTATGTGGTAGAATGGACAATCACCATTCAGCATGTCTGCTGTTGTACATGTTTAACAACAGCTATATGGTATAATGGACAATCATCATTGAGCACGTCTGCAGTTGTACATGTTTAACCACAGCTATATGGTATAACAGACAATCACCATTGAGCATGTCTGCATTTGTACATGTTTAACCACACCTATATGGTATAATAAACAATCACCATTCAGCATGTCTGCAGTTGTACATGTTTAACCACAGGTGTATGGTATAATAGACAATCGCCATTCAGCATGTCTGCTGTTGTACACGTTTAAATACAGTTATATAGTATAATAGACAATCACCATTGAACATGTCTGCTGTTGTACATGTTTAATCACAGCTATATGGTATAATGGACAATCATCATTGAGCATGCCTGCTGTTGTACATGTTTAGCCAAACTATATGTTATAATGGACAACCACCATTCAACATGTCTGCAGTTGTACATGTTTAACCACACCTATATGGTATAATAAACAATCACCCTTCAGCATGTCTGCAGTTGTACATGTTTAACCACAGATATATGGAATAACGGACAATAACCATTCAGCATGTCTGCAGTTGTACATGTTTAACCACACCTATATGGTATAATAGACAATCACCATTGAACATGTCTGCAGTTGTACATGTTTAATCACAGCTATATGGTATAATAAACAATCACCACTGAGCATGTCTGCAGTTGTACATGTTTAACCACAGCTATATTGTATAATAGACAACCACCATTCAGCATGTCTGCAGTTGTACATGTTTAACCACAGCTGTATGGTATAATAGACAATCACTATTCGCATGTTTGCCTTTATACATGTTTAACCACAGCTATATGGTAGAAATGGACAATCATCATTGAGCATGTCTGCAGTTGTAAACGTTTAACCACAGCAATATGGTATAATAGACAATCACCACTGAGCATGTCAGCAGTTGTACATGTTTAACCACAGCTATATTGTATAATAGACAATCACCATTGAGCATGTCTGCTGTTGTACACGTTTAAATACAGCTATATAGTATAACAGACAATCACAATTCAGCATGTCTGCAGTTGTACATGTTTAATCACAGCTATATGGTATGATGGACAATCATCATTGAGCTTGCCTGCTGTTGTACACGTTTAGCAAAACTATGTGTTATAATGGACAATCACCATTCAACATGTTTGCAGTTGTACATGTTTAACCACAGCTATATCCTATGCTAGACGAATTCAATTTCCCATCCACATTCTTCAGCAATTCTTATCCCTGACGATGTTTCTGCTCAGATAAATGTTGACATGTCCAACTGTCTATCCAATATCCAAATCCAACGGTCATTGTTGTGACGGTTCCTGGCCATTTTTATGTGGGTTCTTGTTCATTCTTGTGTGGGTTCCTGCTTATTTTTGCGAGGTTTTTTTGGGGTTCATGGCCATTGATGTGAGGGTTTATAGCCATTGTGAGGGTTTCTGGTGTTTCCTGTGAAGGTTTCTAATCATTGCCTTGATGGTTCCGTTTTCTGGTCATCCCTGTGAGGGTTCCTAACCATTGCTGTGATGGTTCCTAGCCATTGTTGTAAGGGTTTCTGGTCATTCCAGTGAGGGTTCTTAACCATTGCCGTGATGGTTCCTAGCCACTCTGGTGCGGTTTCCTGGCCATTCCAGTGAGGGCTATTGTGGGATTCATGGCCATTGTTGTGAAGTTTCCTAACCATTGTTGCGAGTGTTTCTGGCCATTCTTGTTATTTTGGGGTTCTTAGCCATTGTTGTAGGGTTTTCTGTTCATTCCTGTTAGGGTTTCCAACCATGGTGATGGTTTCCTAGCCATTGTTGTGGGGGTTGCTGGCCATTCCTGTTGCGAGTTCCATAGCCATTGTCGTGATTGTTCCTAGCCATTGTTGTGGGGATTTCTGATCATTGATGTGACGGATTTTGGTCATTGCTGTGATGGTTCCTAGCCGTTGATTTGAGGGTTTCTGGTCATTGTTGTGAGTGTTCCTAGCCATAGTTCTGATGCTTCCTGACCATTGTTGTGATCATCGAGAAACAAACAGGATAGAATTTTTGGATCATTTCTGTGACAGTGTTGTTTTTAATTCTAAGAAATAAGAAGTATAAAAATTGTGTAAAGTAATTTATTGTCTGAAAAACAACGCTAACCTAAACTTTATACCACCGTGGCCGAATAGCCGATAAAACTGACCGTCATTATACAAGTGAACATTTCCTGACAATGGCGTTAAGTAACAATGAAATAAATATGTCAACCGACTTTTGTAAGGCGTGAAACTGAATCCAGTGGCTAATGATGAAATGAATAACTGAAGCGAAGAGAAACTAAATGTCAGAACTTTTCTGTGTGTGTTGATACAAGCCCACTTAAATGTAAATGCGCTAATATCAGTATGTCTTTTTGCTATTAATACTACCCGAGATTTCTTAAAATGTCTGAGTTTATACGACTAACATGTTGGTATACGGTTTCTAACTGAATCCTGTATTTCCCGGAATATGTAGGTTAACAAAAGGGAGGTAACTGTTTTACAATAGCTTGGGCAACGCTACAAAGTTTGGTGATCGCCCATATAATACCGTGCCTGCGTGTATGCGTCCAATATGCTAAATCCTTGGCTGAAGAGCAACGAAAGCACTAACGTACGTGTAGAACATGTCAAATCAAAGACCGTTTAACACTGTCCATAACAGTAGTTTTGTTTAATTATTTAAACTTTTTCAATAGAATAAAATGCATTGGAAACTTTTGCATTGTACGGTGGCATTTTTCCACCAGTTAACTCACATCAGTTATTTGGCGCTTAACATTCACAGACTGCAAGATACCATCCATCAAATGCATAAACTCGGAATCTATGAATGCATGCGCCGAATGCAGCTCGAAACAATTTCAAGCAAAAATTGCGGATATGACATCACTGATACCCTCTGGTCACATCCAACCATCGTAAAATCTAGTAGTATAAAACAAATCTACTTGGTTGGAAAGGTTCTCAAATGAATCGAATTATTTCTCTGGACGGTGTTCAATGGTCTTTCATCTGATATATGCTTCATTTTAGATTTTCCTTGCCCTTACCGGTATGCAAAAGGTAATAAATACATAAAAATAACCATAGGTTGCTTTCTATGCCCGCTTTACACCACTGCCACCACTAGACTAGCTTAATCTTCGAAGCCCGTGCGATGCATGTAAGCTTGTTTCGACGCCTCACTGGTGTCCTCGCAGAAAACTATTTAATCAGTACTCATCAATAAAATTGTTTCAAGTGTTGATCAGACATATCTTTGCACATTCACACTTTATAGATGTGTTTTCTGACATCACTTTCTCCTTCATCACCGTGACTCAAGTGACCTTGACATTGGTCAAGAGTTCCGTTTGCTAGTGGTGGCAGTGATATAAAGCGAGCGAGGCATGCGCTGTAAGGAGGCGAAATTGTGAAAAGGGACGTACCTTCTTATACAGGTAGTTCATTCGATTTAAATAGCTGTAATGGGAAGCAAGTGGAGACGATTTCGGAAGATTTCAGAGACAACCTCGTTGGCCTAATGGTTAGAGCGCCCGCCTCGAAGTCGGGAGACCCCAGGATTTAACCCTGGTCGGGTCATACCAAAGACCTTAACATGGTACGAGGTGCTGCCTCGCTTGGCACTCAGCCCTGAGAGGTTAGAGCAAGGGAACATGTCTGGTTGGCCCGGTGTCAGTATAATGTGACTAGGTTGGAGTGTCATGTCTGGTGTTTTCGGCATGATATTTCAATGGCGGCAGCACTTTAGAGACATGGCCTCGCCCTGCCACAGGAAGATGCAGTATATGTACTCACACCTAATGACTCCTCAAATGACGGAGATACAATTGTTCAGTACGGCATTAAACCTCATGCATGCATATACTTGCATATACAAACTAAAAAGACATGAAGAACATTAACTCTTATGACAAAGTAACAAAAGTTAACCCCCCTTGTAACTCAGTGTACACATAAGTCCAACGGTTCTGTCAATGCGCTATAGGCCAACTATACAGTTAACTGTTTTACACGATATGAAATAAGGTTTTATATTCCACTTATGCATGTTATGATCGGTTTAGACACATTAGCTTCCGTCCATTTCCCTGATACGTTTGTTCGCAGCGTGAAACAATTGAAATCAACAGAAGAGCGACATGACGCGAGATCTCGAGCACGTGCAACTAATCAGAGAACGTAATTCTATACCGTTGGACTTTACCGACTGCTATCGTTGGTAGCCACGTGACCATATGACGAGAGCTGGAATGACCACCTCATTGTTTCCGTCTGTCTTTCTCAGGTTTCCGATTGAGACTTATTCGTCATGAAAGCTGCAAAATTTTCTACAAATACAATTTGAAAGAGCATCGCCCTTGAACATTTCAAACATGATTTTTGAGATCGCTGTTATTTTTGACAAATGCGCATCAGTCAGTCACTATAGGTGATCAGTTACCCTGTCCTTGTATCGTTAATTGGTTTGATTTGTTTTATTTATTTGATTGGTGTTTTATGACGTACTCAACGTCATTTGAAAATAATTACGTCTTACTTAAGTCGCACTAGTACAATTTTCCACAACGTCCAGTCGGGTCTAGTAAAAACTGAACAATATGATCACTAAGTTTCTACTTACTTATAGTTTGCAGATTTTTGTGGTTGGAGTGCCGTGTAGTAGAAGTTTTATATCTTGGCCTGTAATGTTCTACAGTAGTGTGGTTTGCAGTTACTTTTGCATTGGTTGCGCCTATTTAAATTACACAGCATACAGAGTAAGTACCAGGCATGGTTATGCTTAGTTCTCGAGATTGTCACGTCTAGTGAAAACTGTACGAAGTAGCCAGGGGGTATCTAGTATTGTGGCTTCTCTACTGAAAATTTCCCAACATGAAGAGTAAGTTTCAAGCGTTATGGTTTGTCATTCGTGCGGTAACTGTTGCTTGTAGTGAAAGTTTTTTGCACGTCTAGAAAGATTATAAAATTGTGGTATTTGGGAGTTCTGGCCATGCGGTTAAAACTAGTGTTTTTCTATCGAGGCGTAGGTTCAAGCTTCACTTTTCGTGGTTTTTGTGGATTTCCTCCGCTGGTCGTGGAACCTTGCTGACACCAAGCGGTCGACAATGTGAAACGTGAAGTTTAACGACTTGTCTTCCACTAACATGGTGCGCAGATTTGTGAGTCACAAGTGAGAAAGCCAGTTAGAAACTGGCCAAAGGACAGTGGTTTATCTCTGGACGCTTTTCTTCATCCACAAAACTTACCGCCATCGTATAAGTGAAAAAAATGAAAATTACTTTCTCTCTAAACGAACAATAAAATAAAATAAACATCGTTGTGGCATTCTGCTGGAAACGATATACAAAGTGCTTTTCGTTGTGGTCGCATGCAAGGGAAATCAATCTGAAGTCTGGCATGAGTTGACACTGAATATTACAATCTGTAACTTAATTAGAGTGTCAGGGCGTTTTGTCAGGTATGTGGAGAGGGCTGGTGTTTTCCTTCAAGCTGTGTCTGATTTCGTCCATGGACAGCGTTTTGGCCATTGTCATGCCCGTGGAATGCTCGAGCCGCGTTTGTCACACGTACTTAAGTACGTAATTAAATTAATTTGCTCAGTAATCTTACTTTAAGTCCCCTTATAATGTGCGTAGACTTACAGCTGACTTGGCGAGACTTGAATCCGTCTCTATGGGCGCCATCTTAATCACAGTTTCAAGCTGATGGTCGTACATTTCACAGCATCTTGATTTTCCAATGTCCGCTGCTGTTCACATCCATGCAGGGAGACATATCACCATCGCTAAGTTACAATGGAAGTGCCCAAATGATTCAATATCCAGTGTCCACAACTGCTCGAATGTAAGCTACTCGACTGTAACCACATTTTCGATGTAAAGGATGATGGCCACGTATCTTTACTGTCCAACGTCTACAATTGGGGCGATAATTACAACACCTTCGATATAGGAAACACAACATATTTCACAGCAATAAGCACAACATAATTCACAATAATAAACACAACATAATTCACAACAATAAACACAACATAGTTCTGACTACGCAGTATGTACAACTGAAGGCAGATGAAGTGTCTACCACATCTTTGTTATAATGGACAATCACCATTCAGCATGTCTGCAGTTGTACATGTTTAACCACAGCTATATGGTATCATAGACAATCATCATGGAATATGTCTGCGCTTGTGCATGTTTAAGCACAGCTATATAGTATAATGGACAATCACCATTGAACATGTCTGCAGTTGTACATGTTTAACCACAGCTATATAGTATAATCGACAATCACCATTCAGCATGTCTACCTTTGTACATGTTTAACCACAGCTATATGGTATAACAGACAATCACCATTCAGCATGTCTGCATTTGTACATTTTTAACCACAGCTATATGGTATAACAGACAATCACCATTCAGCATATCTGCAGTTGTACATTTTTAACCACAGCTATATGGTATAATGGACAACTACCATTCAGCATGTTTGCAGTTGTACATGTTTAACCACAGCTATATGGTATAATAGACAATCACCATTCAGCATGTCTGCAGTTGTACATGTTTAACCACAGCTATATGGTATAACAGACAATTACCATTCAGCATGTCTCCACTTGTACATGTTTAACCACAGCTATATGGTATAATGGACAACCACCATTGAGCATGTCTCAGTTGTACATGTTTAATCATAGCTATATGGTATAATGGACAATCACCATTAAGCGTGTCTCCACTTGTACATTTTTAACCACAGTTTTATGGTATAATAGACAATCAGCATTGAGCATGTCTTCAGTTGTACATGTTTAATCACAGCTATATGGTATAATAGACAATCACCATTCAGCATGTTTGCAGTTGTATATGTTTAACCACAGCTATATGGTATAATGGACAATCACCATTCAGCATGTCTCCACTTGTACATGTTTATCCACAGCTATATGGTATAATCGACAATCATCATTGAGCATGTCTGCAGTTGTACATGTTTAACCACAGATATATGGTATAATAGACAATCATCATGGAATATGTTTGCGCTTCTGCATGTTTAACCACAGCTATATGGTATAATGGACAATCACCATTCAGCATGTTTGCAGG
This sequence comes from Liolophura sinensis, assembly GCF_032854445.1. Classification (NCBI taxonomy): domain Eukaryota; kingdom Metazoa; phylum Mollusca; class Polyplacophora; order Chitonida; family Chitonidae; genus Liolophura; species Liolophura sinensis. The sequence goes on along the minus strand of NC_088298.1, from coordinate 13,254,450 downwards.
TGTACATGTTTAACCACCGCTATGTGGTAGAATGGACAATCACCATTGATCATGTCTGCATTTGTACATGTTTAACCACAGCTATATGGTATAATGGACAATCATCATTGAGCATGTCTGCAGTTGTACACGTTTAACCGCATCTATCTGGCATAATAAACAATCACCATTGAGCATGTCTGCAGTTGTACATGTTTAACCACATCTATCTGGTATAATAGACAATCACCATTTAGCATGTCTCCATTTGTACATGTTTAACCACACCTATCTGGTATAATAAACAATCACCACTCAGCATGTCTGCAGTTGTACATGTTTAACCACAGCTATATGGTATAATAGACAATTACCATTCAGCATGTCTCCACTTGTACATGTTTATCCACAGCTATATAGTATAATCGACAATCATCATTGAGCATGTCTGCAGTTGTACATGTTTAACCACAGATATATGGTATATTAGACAATCATCATGGAATATGTTTGCCCTTCTGCATGTTTAACCACAGCTATATGGTATAATAAACAATCACCACTTAGCATGTCTGCAGTTGTACATGTTTAACCACAGCTATATGGTATAATGGACAATCAACATTGAGCATGTCTACCTTTGTACATGTTTATCCACACCTATATGGTATAATAAACAATCACCATTCAACATGTTTGCAGTTGTACATGTTTAACCACCGCTATGTGGTAGAATGGACAATCACCATTCAGCATGTCTGCTGTTGTACATGTTTAACAACAGCTATATGGTATAATGGACAATCATCATTCAGCACGTCTGCAGTTGTACATGTTTAACCACAGCTATATGGTATAACAGACAATCACCATTCAGCATGTCTGCATTTGTACATGTTTAACCACACCTATATGGTATAATAAACAATCACCATTCAGCATGTCTGCAGTTGTACATGTTTAACCACAGCTATATGGTATAATAGACAATCGCCATTCAGCATGTCTGCTGTTGTACACGTTTAAATACAGCTATATAGTATAATAGACAATCACCATTGAACATGTCTGCTGTTGTACATGTTTAATCACAGCTATATGGTATAATGGACAATCATCATTGAGCATGCCTGCTGTTGTACATGTTTAGCCAAACTATATGTTATAATGGACAACCACCATTCAGCATGTCTGCAGTTGTACATGTTTAACCACACCTATATGGTATAATAAACAATCACCATTCAGCATGTCTGCAGTTGTACATGTTTAACCACAGATATATGGAATAACGGACAATAACCATTCAGCATGTCTGCAGTTGTACATGTTTAACCACAGCTATATAGTATAATAGACAATCACCATTGAACATGTCTGCTGTTGTACATGTTTAATCACAGCTATATGGTATAATAAACAATCACCACTGAGCATGTCAGCAGTTGTACATGTTTAACCACAGCTATATTGTATAATAGACAACCACCATTCAGCATGTCTGCAGTTGTACATGTTTAACCACAGCTGTATGGTATAATAGACAATCACCATTCGCATGTTTGCCTTTGTACATGTTTAACCACAGATATATGGAATAACGGACAATAACCATTCAGCATGCCTGCAGTTGTACATGTTTAACCACAGCTATATGGTAGAAATGGACAATCATCATTGAGCATGTCTGCAGTTGTACACGTTTAACCACAGCAATATGGTATAATAAACAATCACCACTGAGCATGTCAGCAGTTGTACATGTTTAACCACGGCTATATTGTATAATAGACAATCACCATTCAGCATGTCTGCTGTTGTACACGTTTAAATACAGCTATATAGTATAACAGACAATCACAATTCAGCATGTCTGCAGTTGTACATGTTTAATCACAGCTATATGGTATGATGGACAATCATCATTGAGCATGCCTGCTGTTGTACACGTTTAGCCAAACTATGTGTTATAATGGACAATCACCATTCAACATGTTTGCAGTTGTACATGTTTAACCACAGCTATATCCTATGCTAGACGAATTCAATTCCCCATCCACATTCTTCAGCAATTCTTATCCCTGACGATGTTTCTGCTCAGATAAATGTTGACATGTCCAACTGTCTATCCAATATCCAAATCCAACGGTCATTGTTGTGACGGTTCCTGGCCATTTTTATGTGGGTTCTTGTTCATTCTTGTGTGGGTTCCTGCTTATTTTTGCGAGGTTTTTGGGGGGTTCATGGCCATTGATGTGAGGGTTTATAGCCATTGTGAGGGTTTCTGGTGTTTCCTGTGAAGGTTTCTAATCATTGCCTTGATGGTTCCGTTTTCTGGTCATCCCTGTGAGGGTTCCTAACCATTGCTGTGATGGTTCCTAGCCATTGTTGTAAGGATTTCTGGTCATTCCAGTGAGGGTTCTTAACCATTGCCGTGATGGTTCCTAGCCACTCTGGTGCGGTTTCCTGGCCATTCCAGTGAGGGTTATTGTGGGATTCATGGCCATTGTTGTGAAGTTTCCTAACCATTGTTGCGAGTGTTTCTGGCCATTCTCGTTATTTTGGGGTTCTTAGCCATTGTTGTAGGGTTTTCTGTTCATTCCTGTTAGGGTTTCCAACCATGGTGATGGTTTCCTAGCCATTGTTGTGGGGGTTGCTGGCCATTCCTGTTGCGAGTTCCATAGCCATTGTCGTGATTGTTCCTAGCCATTGTTGTGGGGATTTCTGATCATTGATGTGACGGATTTTGGTCATTGCTGTGATGGTTCCTAGCCGTTGTTTTGAGGGTTTCTGGTCATTGTTGTGAGTGTTCCTAGCCATAGCTCTGATGCTTCCTGACCATTGTTGTGATCATCGAGAAACAAACAGGATAGAATTTTTGGATCATTTCTGTGACAGTGTTGTTTTTAATTCTAAGAAATAAGAAGTATAAAAATTGTGTAAAGTAATTTATTGTCTGAAAAACAACGCTAACCTAAACTTTATACCACCGTGGCCGAATAGCCGATAAAACTGACCGTCATTATACAAGTGAACATTTCCTGACAATGGCGTTAAGTAACAATGAAATAAATATGTCAACCGACTTTTGTAAGGCGTGAAGCTGAATCCAGTGGCTAATGATGAAATGAATAACTGAAGCGAAGAGAAACTAAATGTCAGAACTTTTCTGTGTGTGTTGATACAAGCCCACTTAAATGTAAATGCGCTAATATCAGTATGTCTTTTTGCTATTAATACTACCCGAGATTTCTTAAAATGTCTGAGTTTATACGACTAACATGTTGGTATACGGTTTCTAACTGAATCCTGTATTTCCCGGAATATGTAGGTTAACAAAAGGGAGGTAACTGTTTTACAATAGCTTTGGCAACGCTACAAAGTTTGGTGATCGCCCATATAATACCGTGCCTGCGTGTATGCGTCCAATATGCTAAATCCTTGGCTGAAGTGCAAAGAAAGCACTAACGTACGTGTAGAACATGTCAAATCAAAGACCGTTTAACACTGTCCATAACAGTAGTTTTGTTTAATTATTTAAACTTTTTCAATAGAATAAAATGCATTGGAAACTTTTGCATTGTACGGTGGCATTTTTCCACTAGTTAACTCACATCAGTTATTTGGCGCTTAACATTCACAGACTGCAAGATACCATCCATCAAATGCATAAACTCGGAATCTATGAATGCATGCGCCGAATGCAGCTCGAAACAATTTCAAGCAAAAATTGCGGATATGACATCACTGATACCCTCTGGTCACATCCAACCACCGTAAAATCTAGTAGTATAAAACAAATCTACTTGGTTGGAAAGGTTCTCAAATGAATCGAATTATTTCTCTGGACGGTGTTCAATGGTCTTTCATCTGATATATGCTTCATTTTAGATTTTCCTTGCCCTTACCGGTATGCAAAAGGTAATAAATACATAAAAATAACCATAGGTTGCTTTCTATGCCCGCTTTACACCACTGCCACCACTAGACTAGCTTAATCTTCGAAGCCCGTGCGATGCATGTAAGCTTGTTTCGACGCCTCACTGGTGTCCTCGCAGAAAACTATTTAATCAGTACTCATCAATAAAATTGTTTCAAGTGTTGATCAGACATATCTTTGCACATTCACACTTTATAGATGTGTTTTCTGACATCACTTTCTCCTTCATCACCGTGACTCAAGTGACCTTGACATTGGTCAAGAGTTCCGTTTGCTAGTGGTGGCAGTGATATAAAGCGAGCGAGGCATGCGCTGTAAGGAGGCGAAATTGTGAAAAGGGACGTACCTTCTTATACAGGTAGTTCATTCGATTTAAATAGCTGTAATGGGAAGCAAGTGGAGACGATTTCGGAAGATTTCAGAGACAACCTCGTTGGCCTAATGGTTAGAGCGCCCGCCTCGAAGTCGGGAGACCCCAGGATTTAACCCTGGTCGGGTCATACCAAAGACCTTAACATGGTACGAGGTGCTGCCTCGCTTGGCACTCAGCCCTGAGAGGTTAGAGCAAGGGAACATGTCTGGTTGGCCCGGTGTCAGTATAATGTGACTAGGTTGGAGTGTCATGTCTGGTGTTTTCGGCATGATATTTCAATGGCGGCAGCACTTTAGAGACATGGCCTCGCCCTGCCACAGGAAGATGCAGTATATGTACTCACACCTAATGACTCCTCAAATGACGGAGATACAATTGTTCAGTACGGCATTAAACCTCATGCATGCATATACTTGCATATACAAACTAAAAAGACATGAAGAACAATAACTCTTATGACAAAGTAACAAAAGTTAACCCCCCTTGTAACTCAGTGTACACATAAGTCCAACGGCTCTGTCAATGCGCTATAGGCCAACTATACAGTTAACTGTTTTACACGATATGAAATAAGGTTTTATATTCCACTTATGCATGTTATGATCGGGTACGAAATAAATAAATAACGGTGAAAAGTGACTATAGCTTAGACTTACCTCGATCAATTTAATTAAACGTCGAGGTTTATATTCAGTAATTTTATAAATTTCCCTGCCTCAGGTAGGCAGAGGGAAGTAAATATCAAATATTGTTTTAAAAAGACCTTAATTTAATTGAGCTAAGACATTATATGATTTCGTACCGTCCTTCACACAGTTCCTCGTTAAATCAATGGCCCTTGTTAAAGATAAAGGATGCCAGTGTTTAACTAGAAGATATATAGGATGTCAAAAATCTGACAGACAGGCAGACAGACAAAGGGAATGGCCGACTTTACACTGGCAGCTAATAAATAAATTAACAAGCATTGTGAATAAGTATTGTTGTGCCACTGGAGGTAACTACACAGGTGTTGGTACAATAAGAGAGGTCAAAGTCCGGGAAAAAAAACGGCCATAATTTTGTCGAAAAATGAGAGTACGGTCCATGATTCGATCTTTTAACTGATTTATGACCATGTACGTATATAGGCCCATAGGCCTAGCAAATTTCAATTCAGAACAGAGAGAAACTCGAACAATATTAGAATCTATTGCCGTACACTGAGTTTCAATGCAAAACAATGAGCCGTCATGAAAAAAAGAAGACCGCATGACTGTTTCGACGGCACCCGTATAATAAAGTATGATAGTCGCCAGTAATAATGATAACCTATATGGAAACGAAACGAACGAGCAGGTAGTTTTACACCTATATTGGCCCATCTAACATGATTATACAGTAGACTTGCAAGAGTTCAGAATCGTTACGTCACGAGGACGGTATTTTGCACAGCTTTACTAATTGCGTCAACTTTCCCCTTCGCTGGAACAATATGGTCACGTGAATAAACTCAGTTTTGGTGTGATTACAATACAAATGCCACGTGGGACAGCAATATACATTTTTTTTCTTTCTTTTTTGTATTTTTGTGTGTGCGTGGCCGCCATCGTATAAGTGAAATATTCTTGAGTACGGCGCAAAACACCAATCAAATAAATAAATAAATCATGTAAACATATAGCCCAACCTTTATCATCACCTTAGTTGCCAACAACATTATTTAATTACAGGTATACCGGTAAGGTGTAGAGTACAGTGTCAGAAATCGCTCCATATTTTATTTTCATATGATGGCCTGTATTCCCCTTAATTACATCTTCTGTGAGACATATATACAAAACAATATATTAAATCGCACGCTGTTTACAGTACTATGTGAAGTGAAATACTGGACAGGGTCCCTTTGTACCCTCATTTCAGTTGTAGCGCGATTACTCGTCACGACAAGCTCAATTTTATCCGTGGGAGGTAACCGTAAGAGCGGTATGAGCGACCCAAAATGGCCACCCCGAGGGCTGAACCAGTCCTCGTTTTCTTTACAGTTTTTGGTGAGTTTGAGCGTTTCTTGTGTTACACTTCATCTCTTTTGAAAGGCTGACATTCCTCTCTTGCATGTATATCGATTCCATACATTTGTTCTGTGGCTTGGGTCTTTGTTTTGCGAAAATATACAAGGAAAAACCAAGCTAGAAAACCGAAGCAGTTACTGACTTGTGTCGTACCGAAGTTTTGTAGCGGTCGTCTGTTTATCTTTTCGGTGTTGTTTCAGGTTGTCTCACCGTCATCTGTCTAGCTGAAACTAAAGCTGTAAATCGATGTTTTTTATCGTAATATTTATTCGATATATTTGACTTGTGAGGCCTACGAAATATTTTCAAAAAGTTTACTCAAAAGTTTTTCTCAGCATTTACGCTTGCGAACGAAGTGCGTGCAATTAAATGCATGCTTCAAAACTATGGATAAGAAGAAGAAAACATGTTACTGTTAAGAACTGTTAAACATGAACCTTAAGGATGTTTTTGGGGGTTGTAAGGCCTAGGGTTATATTTACGTGTTGATTTCCACGTGCATTCATAACGTAAAGACACAACCCGAGTCTTTACAACAGCCATGTTTGGAGAGAGCTAGGCTATCTCTTCTTAATGGAAAATGAGATTTTCTGACATTTATAAATATTCGTTTGAGGCATGCATTGCTATGAATGTGTGCAAAATGAAACTGGTAATTATTGTTCCTTAACAGTTAAAAGCTATTATAATTTCATTATAAATGTTATGACATACCAATAGCTTTCGATTTGGAGATTATGCAAAACACTTACTTCCTGGTGTTTACAGCAGGCTCCATGATTTTTTTAAGAATGGGGTAGAAATTTTTTTTGTCATCTTGTCAGTCCTCAGGTTCAAAGCTAGGCCCAGGTGTCGGCTACTTTAATACCATGGCTCTCATTGTCATAGGTTAAAGATACAGGGCTAAGTCCAAGGGCTAGTTTCAAATAAACTAACTAAGTTTTCTCAGATGATGAAATTGTGATCTTTAAGTATATATTTTGTTGTGTTTATTCAACTGATCATTTTTGATAATAACAACCTTGTCTCATTTGCTTTAATTCCCATTTTGTATACTTAGTTGCCATCAAACACATGTTAATTAATTTAACTCCACCCTTTCGAAGGAGTATGGAATATTCAGCAAGTACAGCCTGAAACTATGGACCCAGTTTTTTTGTGACCTGCTTAGTGTTGCATGCACCTATTTGCCATTGAATTTCCTGCTGCTGTGGTAGTTATCTGCAAGTGCTTTGTGATAGCAGCTGATGATGTATGCCATCCATAATAACTATAACAGTCAGCGTCACCTAAAAAAAAAAAACCTACTCACTAAGTTTAGCAGGCTGAAGAAGTGTTTTCTATGGTAGCCCATTGTAGATCTTGCAAATTTCCATTCAAGTTACTCCATCGTCATATAAGTGAAATATTCTTGAGTACGGTGTAAAACACCAATAAAATAAATAAGTAAATTTAAGTGACCCATGTCACCAGATTGTAACCTTCTGTTAAAGTGTCTTTACATGTACCCTCAATGACCTAAAAATTTGACCACGAAAGAGCATTTTTGGAGACATTTAAATGTCATGAGATATTATTTCTGGTGCCGGACTTCACATTTACCAATGAGGATATTTCTAACCTCCAAACACTTCTCAAATTACCTTTCTAAACTCAATAGAACTCCCAGAATCTGAAAAAATGAGCATCTTAGTCATGGACGAAATTTTGGGTCAGTTAGGATATACATGTATGTGGCAGGTGGTGAGGTGGTGGTGGTTGCAGTGTAGGGGTTTGGGGGGGCCAGTGCGTTTACCACCAATGCAGTCACTGTGAGTTCAAGTCTAGTGACGCGCAACCCTCCGTTGATTGCTGGCAGACCTTCAGTCGTGCGGCCGGAGAGGAAGCCATCAACCTGAAGATGGTTGTGGGTTTCCCACGAGCTCTGCCCGCTTTCCTCTCTTCATAATTCTGTACGCTGTCATGTAATTGAAATTTTCCCGAGTACGACATGAAATATCCATGAAATGAATAAATAAATCCTATATATTTGTCTGCATATAGACACCCATACCTGCTCAAATTAAACTGATTTTGCATATTAAACTCTTGTCTAACATGTTCAACCATTCTGGTGGGGTGTTTTTTAACAATATTTTATTCACTGAAATTAACAGACAGGCAGAATCATGAATGTCTGTCCATGTTCAGCCATTATCCATTGACATGCCTGGTATTTGGCCAGATTCAGGATGTCTTCTGCATTTTTATACATCACATGTACGTGTAAAGTGTATGTTTTCCACACTCTGGTTTAAAGTACATTTTGACGGAAACTTGTAGATTGGACCACTCTCAATGTTCATTGGACCTTTGTGACAATAAGCGGTTGAGAAAGCTCGTGTGAGCCCATCAGTGCAGTCTAATAAGTAAAGTAATAAGTAAATTGTATGTTTTCCACACCCCTGTTTTTAAAATTATTATGACAGGAAATAGGTAGATTTCACCTCTCTTAGTATTCATGGGGCTTTAGAGACAGTACAGTGTAAATGGTCGCCAAAGCCTGTGTGAGCCCATCAGTGCAGTGTAGTATTTGCTGAAAGCCGCCAACATGTTATATAAACACATACGTCACACATGCCAATGGTTTACCCCGAGGACCATAATAGTATTTTAGGCTATACTGACAAGATTAATATGGGAGAGATAGGATAATAGGAGAAAATTTGGAGACTTGGACACCTTGATTTAAATTTTTGGCTAAATGTATGCCAGAAAAATTTCTTGATTGAGACCCTGAATAACAATCAACAATAAATAAATAAAAGTATTTTAGGATCAGTGTTTAGCCAAGGGTAATGCAGATTTGAATATGTGCTTGTATTTTGTAATGCCCAGAGCGTGTAACTGATTAGTGGAGGAGTTTCACTTTGGCCAGACGTTATTGCTGATGATCACAAACAACAGCGTAATGATATGTCTAGCTGATGGCGTATTATGACCAGTATGCAATAATGTTTTTAGTCTGTTTGTATTATGGGTGTTGCAACTGAGCCAAAAATTTCCTGGATAGGCGACATGAAATTGTCCTGGTCCCTTTTTCTGTGTGCTGCAGCTGTGTGTTTATTGTAATGCTGATATATATGTGTTAACAAGACCATAATGTTTATTGAACAGGTGATACATACTGTTACAGCAATCGTGTTCAGATGTTGTTCTTTTTCTTTTTTTTTTTTGTCTTTTCCGAAGATGGCATTTGCACGACTGAAATCAAATGGCTTGTCTTTGCATTTCAGTCCTATTCTCTCCTCAATCAATTCTACACCATTGGAATACTGTGTTCCGCTCAGTACACAGTGTTCGAACTGGGGCTTGAAAACATTGAAAAGTGAAGGCAACTTTTCCAGACCATGAAAAGCTTGAAAAATCAGGATATACATGTTCATTATATGGGTTGATCTATATAAATTTATTTTCCATCATCTTTGATGATGTTTGATGCACTTCCATATTTTTTTTATGAGAAGGGTTTGACTAATAACATTATTTTACACTGCTTGAACTTTGTACATGCATAACAGAGTTTTTGTTTCATGTAGCCCAGACAATTTAAATTTTGGGCCTTGAAAAGTCCTGGAATTTGGAGGCATTAAAGTGTATGAACCCTGACTACCTATTTCTCATAGACGTATATTTACAGATAAGTCTAACTAGTGAACGGCACAGGGCCTGTAAGAGATTATGGGTCAGTGGGACGGGCAAAGTTCTAATTTGCTAGTTTGTGACCATTATTTATTGGCTTTAGACCAGAATTTACCCATAGATGGAAACATTGAGTAGGGAGTAAGTTGTAATCTGTCAAGGTTTTCAACATATGTTTAAAAACCTGTCATAATATGATTTTAATAATAAAACAACAGCAGGTTAGGAAGGGGTTGGTCATTGGTTGGGCATCAGTCTGTTAACACTCTGTATGTAAACACAGCTGGTTTGTTTTATACATGTACTCTGACACTTAGCTCTTTTGTCAGAATTTATGTAACTCACCCAGCTGAATGCATATCTATGTCATGTGGATCAGCTGTGTACATATATAGGTACATACATTGCATTACTCTTATGCCTGTATAGATATTCGTAAACCATGTTCAAAGTTTTAAAGCAAAAGTGAAATTTTATGTGTTTTATGGTATATGGAAGGTACATGTAGTGCCCGTGGTACAGACACTCCTCTAGAAAATCTCTTATTCATCTCAGAGGAAAGGTTTAAAACCTGACTTCTAGATCATTTCAGTCTAAGTATCTATCCCACAAACCTGTACATTTCTAACACAATATTACAAGTCAACAATGAACAGAGTTTTGTACCAAACGTGGGAAGGCCTGCCAAGCAACCTACTGGATGGTCGTGGGTTTCCCCTGGGGTCTGCCTGATTTCTTCCCACCATAGTGATGGCCGCTGTCACATAAGTGAGATACATTTATTCTTGAGTACGGTATAAAACACCAATCAAATAAATCAATCAAATCAGTGGCACATAAAATTTCATTCTGATGTAGACAGTAAAGTGTTTGCTTGTGCGACATGTGCTGGACACAGTGAGGTGTTGAAGGATGACGAAATGAGGGGCCAGGCCAATAAAGATTTGAACAAATGCATCATGGGCACTGTGTTTGTTACCAAACATGTAATCGTAGTGTCTTCTGACACCTTCCTTTAAAAAGTCACGTCATGGTCGCGGAGCACTAGTTTCTGCTGTCGGAAACAGCATTATCTCGGTCCAGCGTTAATGTCACTGTGCCACAACAGCTACGAATAGACAATGCCACTGAACAGGCGTTGGAGACCGCCTATAAAAACTCTCCGCCAATGAAAACTGCTTACAATTAAGCATCCAGTTATTACCATACGTAAATAAAATTGTCAACATGTGATGCTGATGAGTCTCTCATTTTCATTTATAGTCTTGTTCGGTACGTCATAATGTACATGTATGTATAGACATGGTTACTGACCTCATGACTAACAACCAGGAGAGCTGTTTTATCACTCTCCTCTTATTTATAAAAATGAAGCCCTGCATGTTGGATTACATCATGTTCATGCTAAAAGTTAAGTTTTATATGACTTAATATTTCCGTTATCTGATTTAATATTTCTGTTTCTTATTTCTTTTTTTTTCTTTCATCCTAACTTTGCTAATTGTTTGGTATATTGTATCACAAAATAATTAATTGGGATTTTGTTTATTCTAGTAAGGTAAGTTCTGTGAAGTAAGTGTTTAGTAGGACCGTGGGACATACCATTACCTACTGACTGGAAATTTAAAGGTCTGAAATACATCTGATCATGAGCTGTTAAGATGCCCCCTTTATAAGGATGAAAACGATGCTGCTCAAGAAAATAATTGATCCAGAATTAATAGCTGTTGGCCTTCTATGCAATCTGTCTCTGAAATGGCTGCAATCTTTGCACGGCCTCATTTGATCTATGAAAATGTGCTTTTCTATTAAGTTTGCCATCGCTGGTGTAATGAATATTGACAGTCTTTGTTTGGACAAGGAGGTGGGCAATAAGGGATGATAACAGTCAGGAGATAACCCTGTCGCCACGGCAACTCCTCTCAGACTGCATAATATTATCTTGGATGTACTTGCTCGTGGTTCATTTGAATTTCGGATTCTCAGATTTTTCTGAGACGTGTGCTTTCTTGTACTGTGGCTGTTTCTCTTGCCGATTTCTGGCTAACAGAACCTGCCTGTCAATTGCAGTTTATTTGGAGTCATTGGTTACACATACATGTACAGTACTTGAATGAAACATACATTTACAACTCTGGGATTGCTTTTTAATGAGAATTCATTTCATTGCCAATGTCAAAAAATTCAGTTTGATCTGTTCTTATTTAAACAATTATCAACATATTCAGAAATAAATCATCATGAAATTGATTAATGTAGGTATACATGTACTAGGACATGTATGTACAGTAGATATTTGATACACTGACTGCTCCCTGGAAACTTTGGAAATTAGAGACCTAGTGTTTCCAACTTCAGACCATGTGTATGCTTTTTGGGGTCTTGGAGTTTGCATAGTTTCTTGACAGGACTATGTTGATACATTGAGGAAATAAAACATGGTGATGGCCATCTGTTTCTTCCCCCATGGAAATCTGGTGTTTCCATCAGGATTATTGCTTTGTCACTGGAGAAGGTTGCTTGCAATAAAACCCACCCCTTATTTGTGAACTTCCAGTATCGGTAGTTAAGTTAGGGCTTTTCAGATCTTGAAGTCTCATGTTTCTAAAAGAACCCTGATATTTTATGAGGCATAGTGGGGGCAATAAAGTTATGGTCGTAAAACTATGGGTGCGTGGTGCCTGTGTTGTCACAATCAGTGTGGAGCAGGGGATTAATATATGAAAACTTGGTGTCATGTGAGATATTGCCAGACCCTGACACACTGGACTATTCAGTTTGCTCAGTGAGATTAGGCTGGGAGCCTTTCTTCACACTGTCATGAATAGGCTGCAAGTTGACAACCCAGAGGAAATGGCAGAATGGTGTTTTATTAACAGGCTACTTTCACTGCACTAAGTTTGGAAAGACCCCTGATTTTTTTCTTTCCCTCTCTTTTTATTTTATTTTATTTTATTTTTTTTTTTTGAGGGGGGTGTCTGTGAGCTACTGTACAGTCCAGTCCAGAGCAGGCTCCTTAGCCAGCCGAGATTGTTTGCTCAAATCCTTTTCTTCCAGTCAGGAGGAGCACCTGCCAACCATTGCTTTGCTCAGAGTTCAGCTATAGTGTAAACAGTGCAATGACAACAGCTGAATAGATACTGTACATGTAGATGTCTAAATCCTATCTGTGGGGCATTTCTCAAAGCCAAAGAGAAGTTGGAATGGATTGTAGGATTTAGAGAAAAATATTTTTTTCTGTGTGGGCAGGCACATTTATAAATATATGATATATGTACACTGACCCTTGAAAAACATGAGATAGATTCCATGTATGAGCTGTTCCAGTAGAAGGCAAAACTGAACCCTGTTCAGTGAGAAGACTGGGCTCTCTGAGAGTTTAAACAACTTACAGAACGTAAGTACTCTGACAGTATTATAGATCTGTACAGGGGTGCCTTGTCAAACATGTTGTAAATCTGTGGTAGATTTTGACTCAGTAACATGTCCTAAATGTGTGGTAGATTTTGACTCAGTAACATGTCCTAAATCTGTGGTAGCTTTTGACGTGGTAACATGTCCTAAATATGTGGTAGCTTTTGACTGGATAACATGTCCTAAATGTGTGGTAGATTTTGACTCAGTAACATGTGGTAAATGTGAGGTAGCTTTTGACTCAGTAACATGTGGTAAATGTGAGGTAGCTGTTGACTAAGTAACATGTTCTAAATGTGAGTTAGCTTTTGACTCAGTAACATGTCCTAAATGTGTGGTAGATTTTGACTCAGTAACATGTTCTAAATGTGAGTTAGCTTTTGACTCAGTAACATGTCCTAAATGTGTGGTAGATTTTGACTCAGTAACATGTCCTAAATGTGTGGTAGGTTTTGACTCAGTAACATGTCCTAAATGTGTGGTAGATTTTGACTCAGTAACATGTCCTAAATGTTTGGTAGCTTTTGACTCAGGAACATGTCCTGAACTTCTGCTTTAATGTGGCTTCCCAAAGAGTCATACTTAAATAGACTCTTTGACTCACTGTGTGGAAAAACGTTAAAGTGTTGTCCAGTGAGATGTGGAGGGACATGTACACATACATGTACATATGCAGTATGGTCAGCATCAATCTGCAAGTAGGCTTATAATCTTCATGCTTCTAGACAAGCGTGCACATTGAATGATGTATTGAAGACAGAAGTAATATTTTATCCTTCACATCAAGGAAGAATCCCCTAAATCTCACGAAGTTTAAGTAAAATTACATGTAGGAAATTTAGGAAAATGGAAACGGATTTTACAGTATAGATTTTATTTTACTAGGTCATGAGGTTCCACTTCACTCTGTCAAAATTATAAGCTGGACAAGATTTTGGTTATATTTTCACATGCTGGCCCCCTCTGTACAGGACTTGAAAATGCTAGCACAAACTGTTGAGTTACAATAAGGCATAGTACTCATAAAAATGTTTAACAATTGTTTACCTGATAGTTTCAATGCAAAGATCTGAGAATGTTTGTTTTGAGAATTGCCAAACACTGGACGATATAATTTAATACTGCTCTGATCAGTGTTGAGGAAGTTTTATCGTGATCAGTCATTTGAACAGGATTCTGCAATTGTTGTGCGAAAACAAAAAAACGACCTACCTACCCTCTTTTGTTATAAAGGGTGTGTAGCATGAAACAAACAATTTTGACCTAACATAGCGCAAAGGATTGGTCCAAACTACATGTACTTCCATGCAAACAATTTTGACCTAACATAGTGCAAGCATCGGTCCAAACTACATGTACTTCCATGCAAACAATTTCACTGATATTAACAAATCAGTCACATCCGTGTATTTCATATGCACGGATTCACTTAGTTCAGCAGCAGTGTACATGTGTGTCAAATTCACCATCCGTAAACAGGTTGAAAACTTTGAATCAAACACCTACCATGTTTTTAATTCAATCTCCCACCAAGTCCTGGCAAGCTACTTTTTCTCAGCAATTTATTATTATTTTTTGGGTTTTTTTTGCTTTCTTAATAGCCCTAAAAGGTAAGGGTATTGTAGGCATTGGATTTGGTTATTAACAGTTTTTCTTTCTAACAGCCAGCATGTCCCATGCTGGGACATACAGAAAGCTTGAATTCCAAACATGGCAGATGTTGGTTCGACATTTCGGATTCAGTGGAACAGATAGATTACTGCTAACAGATGGTTTGCCTATGCTGGCTTTCAGATATCTACGTGTAGACTTTGAATTACTTTAGATCAGTGCATGCGAAACATAAGGATGGTTAGAGTTAATAATGTTAGTGAAATTGTCTTTGTGGAGGTTGGTTGATGCTCAGCCAAGTTTGAACTACTCATAATAATACGAAGAGAATACCTTTATCATGTTCGAACTGCTTTGGTGGCTTAGTGGTAAACTTAGAGCATCCACGTTGAACTCAGGAGACCCGGGATCAGACCCGGTTTGGGTCATATCAAAGGCTTTAAGAATGGCTCTTGCTGTTGCCTCACTTTGCGCTCAGCACTGAGGGGTTAAAGCAGGGAAAGCAGGGACAGGTTGGGAAAGTGTCAGGATAAATTTGACTGGATAGGGTGTCATGTCTGGTATCTTCGGCAGGATACTTCAGTGGCGGGAGCACTTTGGGAACATAGACTCCCCCTGCCACAAGAAGACATATTATATGTACACACACTTATTGACTCGTCGTCATGGTCATACAACTGAAAAATTGTTAAGTACGACATAAAACCCCAAGCATTCATTCATTGATTCATCATAAGTTTTAAAAAAAAATGTGTTTTGAGTTCAACAGACCATTAATGCTTTGAAAGCTTTATTCTGATTCATTTAGATACATGATTAGATCTGCATATACATGTTTTGATACAAAAAATCTCAATGGCGTCACACTCGATCATGTTATGACTGCTGTAGATATTTGTGAAATTTACTGGTCTGTGGTAATGACCTACTACACACAACTGGTGAGGCATGGTGGTTGTTAGCTCTTCTATTGTCTACTAGGCCATTGAGGTCATAGTGGAGTTTGTTTAAGATTGCCTCAGTCCTTGTAACCAGCCATCTTGATTCCGTCTTTGTGGTAAAACATTCTGCACAATGATGGCCAATACATTGTCTCCGAAGAGGGATTGATTTATTTGAATGAATCATGCGAAAGTCGTAGGCTTTGGCTGAACTTGTCCCAGTATTAAGCTCTGAATGTACATGTACATGCAGTTCTGCCTGTGAGTTGAGGCAAAATGAATCGTCCTTGTCACCATGGGAACCAGCATAAAAATCGCCATCAATCGCAACCCTTTATGTGACTAATTGTCCTGTTTAGGAAATGTTTTCATGTCGCGAAGTTGATTGAGGAGAGGTAATGAAGTAATACCCCCTTCAATGCTGAGAAAAATTGAATTTTGACACGACTCATTATTTCAGTTCATTCATTTGGAAAAGCATGCACTGCCTTTAATACATTGATTTTCTTGAGCTTCAACTTATGCCAGACCCAAATAATGCAATAAGACCTCAATTTATAACAGGAAGTCCTAAGGGAAATTCAATTTCTCTTACGAAATCATATTATTATTGTAGAAGAGGGAGAGCTCAGGTTTGGCACCTGAAAGCGAAGACAGCGGAAATTTTAAGACATTACCATTTATGCAGATTAATGAGGATTTAGACAAAACGGCACACGTTGTAACATCCAAGTTCTGCAGATCACTCATGAAATAATTGTAGACTTATTAATTGGAAATTAACAATTCGTCATAGATTCAGTAGTTTCCAGTAATGCACACACATAACCTTTAAGGCAAGTAGAAAAAATTACAATGCATAAAGTATTTTACAGTAAGACTTAATGTATAATCAGCTTTCATATACAAAAGTTATTAAATTATTGTTGAAACACTCGATGATAAAATACCATTGCATCACTGTATCTCATCCTTCAAGATCAATCAAAGACAGAAGAATACATTCAGATATTCATCTCTCCAAAATGCACCCTAATGCCGGAAAAACACACCTCCCATCTCTTTGCCGTCTTCCCTCACCACCACCCTTACTCTACTCCACACACATACACACATACTTACTTGTACCTTACTCCAAACCCTGTGCTTCATAATGGGATACCGACAGAAGTCCGAAGTGGGACATATTACGACATTTCACTGGAGCGTCGACAGTGTGATGTCACATTGGGTAGACTAAATACGTCACAAATGAAACCGCATTGCGCAGCGTGTTTCCTGTCGCACAACAAAAGACTTGTGACGTGAAAGTCACACTAGTGCCACTTTTCGTGAGATGTAGATCTGCAGGTACCCCATTGTCTGTCACAAATCTTTTGAGATTTGTCCAGTGACATGAAGTACATATATGCACTCTCCATGAAGGGCCGTGATTACTAGCAGATATACTGATGTGTGCAATTTATGATTGAGGCACCTAATGAGCAGTTTAAGGTGTCTTAAGTATCTGACACCCAGCTCGCCCCTTTTTAGTCAATGTGAGCAAGAGGATTCAAGCTCTAGTGTCAGTGTTCCTACCTCCATTGTTCTCTGTTGTGGCTCAGTCTATTGGGAATAAACAGTGCATGACAAAGCTTATTGCTTTGTACCTAGATCCCATTCTAATCCCCTTATGCTGGGGTCCATTGTAGGTACAGGGCTAACAGCTGACAGATCAGGCCAGAAACCTAAACATAGTCATAAATCCAGCCACCTTACAGCCTGGTGACAGTTATGTGGCCAGTCATGGGTATGGTATCTGATTACCTTGTCATGATTGATCATGCCCTGGTACATGCACAACTTTGTGTTGTAGAATTGACATGAAGGTAGAGAGTTCAGATCTGGAAATTCCTTTTGGGTATAATTTTTGAGTACCTGCATGTATTTGGGCACTTAACCAAGTCAAGTGAAAAAGGCAATGAATAATTTTTCTAAACTCAAAACTTTTTTTAATCGTGTTCAAACAATTCAACAATAACAATGAAAGCTTTGGAGCAGAAAATTGATTGAAACAAAAAAATTGATCGAACACTCAATGTGAGCAGATTAAAAAATGGGGAGAAAAACTTACATTGATACCCAGGCCTAAAAAATAGTTTTCTAAACAGAATCAAACATCATATTTATGGGAAAGATTTACTCTGAAAACAAGATTTGCCACCACTTTTTTGGGAGGGAACCTTTGATTGTTTTACAGTAAGGCTGACATACTGTATGTACCATAACAACTTTTGCAGGACTGTAAAATGTGCAGAAACGCTTTAAACCCATCAGCAAATATCAGCTCAGTGGGGGAAAGGCTCCTGAAAATTCATTCAACTTCTTACGTTACACGTGTTAGCTAATCCAGTCTTGACACTTTGACAGGGTGACAATATTTTTCCTGCCTACGTGAAATCCGTGGACAGTGCCAAAACATGAAGTAAACATACAAGGTTATAAACATGTGAAAATCAGTCGGAAATGTATCTCAGAGCATACATGCATATAAGTAAATTGATATAGTAATAGTAATTGCATAAACTGAAGTGCACTTGTACTTGTAGAAGGTAGGATTTATATATCGCTATGCTGCAAAGCTACATGGCATGTTGTATTTAGTTGATATGTTTTAAAATATTCATTCAAGTAATCTGCAGAACAGAGGCTTTTTTGTTTTGTATTGTTTTGTGATTTTTTAAAATTATTTTTTGTTTTTAATCAATTTTTGTACCTTTCGCACCAGGAAAGAGTCTGACTTGTTCTTCGCTTGATAAAGAGTTAAGAAATCATAATACATGTTCATGTTACATTTCAAGTTGCCTATACTACTTTATTGTGTCGAAAAAAAATAGATTTGAAAAGTATTGTTTGATGTATTACCTGTGCACTGCTTGTTGAGGGCTAACAAATCATAATGTCACATCACAGTTTAAAGGGAAACAAAAAAAGTACTGTTTAATACATGAATAGCTTACTGCACTATGGATGGGGTGCGTCACTTAAACCATGTACGTTACACGGTTAGTTTACCGACAAACATGTGTCATGGCGACCATCCATACAACAGGATAAGTTGGTTACCACGGCATCCATAACCCCTTGTGTGTCATGTTTACAGTTCTCCATCACTGAAATTAAGCCTCACTTTGCATTGTGGCAGGTTTGGGTAATAATGATGTGATTGACATTCTGATACATGTACATGTGCAGTAGGTTTTGGAATTGCATGGATAGATCTACATGTCTGCATGCTGTTACATACGGTAAAGGAACCATCATCAAACAAGTCTACAGGAACCTGTAACATTCATTGCCATTTGCCAGGCTCTTTAAGTGCACAGTTTTATTGAGCGTGTTATGAATGTCTCAGGACCGTGCATTTATTACCAAGAACTGAGTTTATTAACATGTACGTGTACTTTTTGTGCCTTTTGGTGTCCGTCCAAATGTGTTGGTAATGATGGCCCATCAACAACAACAACAGTGATGACATAAATATGACACATATCTTACCATATACTACTTGTATCATACATGTTCCTCAGCTGTCACTCATCACACCAGATCCTCATGTCACCAGTTGCTGATTTCTCGGTGTAAACATGTGTACTTAAGCTGATCTCAAGATATCCATATCCCCTGTGACTGCTGGTGAGAACTGATTCAGGTCTTCAAAGAAGATGTCTGTCATTGACACTTCTGGTTCACAGTTCAGCAGACAAACATGCACATCTGCATCCTGTATGCCTCTGTACATAGACTTTATAGAGGTGAACTGGTGAACAGTATGTGGCTTAATATTCCCAGGTTTGATTATCGGAAAGCCGTATTCATTTTATGAACAAGTCAAAATAGTAGATGTACCACAGTCTTTGGAATGGTTACTGTTACTTGTAATAATCTGTTGATTGGATACTGGTAACAGTCTGTAGACTGGCTACTGGTAACAGTCTGTAGACTGGCTAATGGTAACAGTCTGTAGACTGGCTAATGGTAACAGTCTGTAGACTGGCTGCTGGTAACAGTGTGTAGACTGGCTACTGGTAACAGTGTGTACACTGGTTACTGGTAATAGTCTGTGAACTGGTTACTGGTAATAGTGTGTAGACTGGTTACTGGTAACCGTCTGTAGACTGGCTAATGGTAACAGTCTGTAGATTGGCTACAGGTAACAGTCTAGACTGGTTACTGGTAATTGTGTGTAGAGTGGTTGCTCACGGACATGTAGTGTTAATATTAAAGCTCTCTGTGATTGTTAACATTTGTACAGAATATTTATGGCAATCCATAGAAAACATTCTCAGTAGAACAGATATAATTTTTTGGGTATCCTGTAAATTGTTCATTTTTTCACATGTTTGTGACAGTATTATATTGTGCTGCGAATGAATTGTACATGTACATGTACACGTGTGTGTGTGAGTGTGTGTGTGAGTGTACCATGTATGACTGAATTATGTGTGGTAGTGTACATGAATGAATTGCACGTGTAAGTGTACATGAATGAAATGTGTGTGTGAGTGTACATGAAGCAGCAGTTTTCATGGAGCCATGCTGTAAGATGACAATCTCAAAACTTCTTGGGTAACAAAACAAACAAAAAAAAAAGAAATGAGTGTTTTAATTACTTTCAAATTTCAACTTGCCAGAACAATACTTTTGGAAGCACCACAATTTCCTGGTGTACATCTCAGTGTTCAGTAGAAACCACCCTGGATAAGGAAAACAGCCCACACTTTGCAATCCACACCTCCCATCCTGTTGCTTTGAGAACTGTCATATTTTTTTAATGGCTTCAGCTGGTTAGGATGCCAGTGGGGTGTTGTGACTGAGCCAGTCTTCACCTGAATCCCAAACTGTCTGGCAAATCCCAACATTTTGTTTTCTTTACCCAGCTTTTGTAGCCAGCCTGGGCCTGGAACTGGGGGTTGATTGCTGTCCTGTATTATTCCACCAGTCACAAACTGTCACATGTTTCTCTGGACCAACATGTGGGATACAAGTTAGGCCCTCACTCATGGGAACTGGGAAAACCATTGAGTGTAACAGCCCTATTCCCCTGTGTACGTGCATGTATATCAGCTGTGAGGCCACTGCAAAAACTCTGACCAAGGCCAGCAACAAAATTCTTTGTTGAGTGTGCCCAGTCTTAGCAGAAAAATAAGGTGGTGTTTTATGCTGGCTAATGTGAAAAATAGGGATTTTAAGGAAATTACAGTAGTATTGAAAGACAGAAACAAGAATACAAAAAACAGAAATTCCAACAAGCTCAATAAAAAATTTAGAGTGGAGCACTTTTTTGGAGAGACTTTAAATTGACATCGCAACAGACATGATGTTAATGATTTTCTCAATTATCAGAGTACTCCAGGGGTCAAAATGTTTTGGTCATTCATTCCTTTTTAGGAGAGTTTACAATAAAAATGATCACCGTCAGATTGAGCGTAGAATATCATAAAGGTTACTTTTATGTTTGCATCAAACAAATATTCTTACTTTCAGACTTTTTGTTGTGTTTCTGGGAAGTTGTTGTAGGATTATGTACGTGTAAGTGGAATCTAATAAATTCCAAAACCTTTAAATCTTATTTGATGACCTCCATTTTTGTGGAGAGCTGTGAAGAGATGGATATATGAAACATTTCCCCCCCTACACTCCACCGTGCAATGCTCTTGACATGTAGACCTCCTAGTTAGTACAGCGCTGTTATTGGGGAACAAATTTGTATAACTACAAACTAGTATACTATAAACGTAGGTGGTGAAATTTTTAAGCCAAAGATAGCCTGTGGCAAAGATAGCCTAAGGTTATTAGAACTTTTTAAGGATACCCCCAGAACGACAAATAATTCTGAGAAACAGTGCATCTAAATTTGGTTGAATTTGTGAACAAAGGAAAAGGTTAATGTATAAAACGATATTTATTTGTGTATTTTTTCATGTGTTCATTTTTACACATGTGCGCATAGGTCACATGTTTTATGTTCTTGACAGGTACTTGATGGATAATGAACATTTGTGGCAGCCCGTAAAGGCCACATGACTGATGACTGTATTTCATCTGGGCATTGTATTTAAAAGAGTACGTGTATTACTAGATTACACCTAAAGTTATAGCAAAAAAATGTCCAAAGTTGCCATTTTGTAAGTGAAAACAAAAAAGCAAGCTCAAGAAAATTCCACTTGATATGTTTTACAACTTAGGTCAGCTTTATAGGGTGAATCAGTCATGGCATCCTTAAAAAATTCTTTGTTGGCTGTGACCTGACCTATCAGAATAAAAAATGGCATAGAACCATAGAGAAGCTGGCTTTTTTGGGGGGGTGGGGGGGGGGGGGTGTAAGGAAATTGACAGTGAGTGAAAAAATCAAGAAATATATTTTAAAGTGATGGCCCAAGGGCCTGTTATGAAGAAGCTACTTTTCCCTCTGTAGATATCTGACACACATTAGGGCTGGAAGCTGGATTTGAACCAGCCACCTTAATGGTAATGTAATTCTGACAGAAGCCATTTGTTCCCCTCCACCCTCCATATCACTACAGAGACTGCTCTGAAAGGTGGCTAGGGGTGTGTGTGCCAGTGTGTGTGTGTGTGTTACTACTTCTGCTGTCCAGCTGCTGGTTATGGGCCAGACAGACAAATTCCCTGATGACTAGGGCTGATAAGGTAGTCCACATGTGACAAGGGCCAGCCAGCCTGTCTGCCTAACCACTGGTCTACCACTCATACATGTAAGCTGCAGAGATAACAGTGACTCTCTCTTAACTTACTGTCTTAGTGATAACTTCTGAATAGACCAAGTCCTCAACAGATCTGTCTGTTCATGTGGCCAGGTTTCTTGATTGTGTGGAGTTTCAAGAATTTGTGTAGAAATCCATGTCTAACCATCTTGCGTGCTTGTACAAGGAGCGGCTGTTCGTGTTATTTGGAGAGGGGGGAAGAGGGCAGTTATTTTCAGGGTTTTTTTTTTAACATGCTGCAGTCTTCATCTTAGCAATAATTTTTCCAATTTTTTTAATCTTTGACCAATTGCAAGGCCAATGTTTAGGTCTTTGTAATTGAAAATCTACATACTAATAATAACCTGACACATCAAATGTGTTTCTGTTGAAATTTGATTGCTTGACCGGTTAACTTGACGAGTGAAAAGGTAGCGAACCTCAACAAAGTATATACATGTAAGTATATCAAGTATATTCTAATTGGCTGATGAATTATTTTGACTGGCACTTCAGTATGCTCCGTCATATTATTTTGATTGATACCAGTGATTGGTCAGTTATTATGATTGTTGCCGTGAACATAATGAATGTTGCTAAAGAAGATTATTTTGAGGAGAATACACCTACTGTAATTCTTTAATCTGTTCACATGTTTGTAAGGTATTTAGTCAGCCATATTCAGAAGGCATTATTCTGTAATGACTGATAAAATTATACTTTTTGTGAAACCCTGAAACTGGTGAATCCAAACAGTGTTGTTTTACCTCCAAAAATTAAAAGCTTGCATAAATTGCACTGAAAGCTGCTCTTGCATATATGCGAAGAGGTTGAGGAATTAAGGTACAGTAGATGTTTCAGACCTTGTAAGAAAAAGGCATGTTTGGACTTGATTTACAGATGTGAAATAACATTTGAAAGTTGATCATTCAGACTTGATGAAGTGAATCCTTTCCTCCAGTGAAACAATTCTTCGAATTTCATGTACATGTTGTAGGTCTGATTATTTTTTTTTGTTTTTGTTTTTTTTTTTTTTGTTTTTTTTTTTTGAGCATACACGTAGAAATCAATGTCAAAATGTGCAATCATTACGTTTTTACTTTGTTGATTAGCTGGAGTGCACAGTGTGCATGTATATGGTACCTTTTTGCAAACCTATGTTCACGTTCAACTTCTGTGGATGACTTCATTAGCCGACATGTACTTTCCCAACAGTGCGACTCTACAATGTATTTTCATACCCCTCATTCTGAATTATTCTCAGCCAAGTTGTTCATGAGCTGTGGGCCAGTCTTGATTGCCAGAAGGAACACAGTAGAAAAAGGTACATGTGAGCACATTCCCTGAGTATTTTGCTTGTGTATTTTAAGAAAGGACAAAATTCCTGTGCATTGATATCTTCATTTCTGCAAATGTATGTTACATTGTTTCCTGGCAACATGTAGATAAGCCTTTGTTACAAACTACAGGTATGTACATACATGTACTCCTCCATGTACTTATCATACAACTACCTGATAACGCCCTTCACTTGTATTGCACTCTTCATATTTGTTTTTGAGAATCTCTGACAGTTTTGTGCACATTTTGTGCCAGCCCAGACTAACCATCAGGGCTTAAGTAGGATAACTTGTCATTGTATATTACCGTACTTCCCTGATTCCTGGATGAGCAAAGCGTGGGAATCTTTGCTTTTTCTAATGGACATTGTGGAGCTGAGAACCTGTAATCTTCACCCACAATACCCGTGTCACTCAAGGATATCACATCTTACCTGCACCCACTTTACACATGTTACAAATTTAATGAGTTTGTTAGATCAACATTTCTTAATTTAACAGGTAAGCGTGTACCGCGGATTTTTTTTTTTTTCCTTTTCTTTCTTATTTTAGGTTCTGCGCAAATTAAAATCTTTTTTTTTAGTCTCATAAATTTGCGTTTCAACTTTTCGTTCTAAAAGTGCTTGCTAAGTCCTATATGCATGTGTACATTGTAGTAACTGTGCATATACATTTATTTATACATGTAGCACATTGTGCACTGTATGGATCTTGTTCCTACTCATTCAGGGTATGCTTTTAGCCTCTACCCATTCCCACTGCCTCCTATCACCGCTTGAGCCCAACTGTAGGTTCAGAATACCTGGCTCATATGTGTTTGTCTGTTCTTGTTTAGCTCTAACACAAACACCAATTGACATAGGAGAGCCTAAAAAATTCAGCTGTCTACTGTGCAGCCAATAGACATGGCTGGCCTTGGCGCCAGTGACTTTGTGTTTGGGCCAGTCCTATTGTTTTTGAGGTCACAGGGGTGGTAGGTTGGTGGACCATATGCTCATTTACAGCCAAGGTAATACAGGTTGGATTTGGGGCTACAGAGCAGGGGGTCACGGCTGGATGATTATCATTGGAATTTGCTAGAGTGAGTCTAGGGTCACTTTGGTTCTGGAAAAAATGTGGCCTCCTAAAACAAGCTGTATTAAAAGTAACAAGTAAATTAAACAAAAACAGTATGGTTCATCATTTTAAGTTGCCTTTTTTAAAATTGCTTTAGGCACAGTCACAATGTCATCATTAAAGTCTGGGATCAGAACTTTACGTTTTTCTAGATATGGCCCCGGTTGTACATGTAGACAGTAGTTCTTGTAGACTGTAAGTGATGAGATTGAGTCTCGAATATGCCCTTAACATGATCTTAACGTGACATACATGTACATGATGTTACTTAAGCAGTTATGCAGAATTCTAAATAGTAAAAAGAGTAAAATCAATATGGAGGTACATTGAAAAATTGTTAATTTTAAGGCGAAGAAAACACTAAAATGAAGTATATAAGTGAGATGAAAGACCATTGAAAACTGTGAGAATAGTTGGATTTACGTGTATTTTTTTTATAATTTGTTCAACCTTTAAAGTGCGTTTTATTCCTTGGTGGCCTTTTCTGACCACATTGGGACATCTTAACTCACATATGACTACAACATTTCATCATAAAATACAGAAACATATAGATCCTTGAATTCACCGATTTGACCTTGCAACAAAATATTTCAGGCAAAAAGAATGGAGGTGTAATTCTGGGTCACAAGAGACTACTGTATAATCTGATGTTTTAACACCATTTGACTTTGTTTGAACAATTCTAAAGAAATAAATCCAAGTGTTTTCATGGACAGTTTTTAATGATCTTTCATGTGAATTATGCTTCATTTTAGTGTTGTCTTTGCCGTTAACTGTTTTTCTTTCGAAACAAGCAGTATCAGTACATCTACACCAACATGTACATTGTAGTGAAGTCAACAATCAAAATTATACTACACATACATGTATGACAAAAACTTTGTACATGTACAGGCTGTTTTCATTGGCTCTGTTGGACTGTCAAACCCTTGACCAATGAATTCGCAGTGCTAAAAAAAAAGTGCCTCTTCAAGAGACAAATAAAATTTTATGAAAGTCATAAAATACTACTTCTGTTGCACAAGCTTACATTTTTGTAGTAGGATATCATCCTAATTTCCAAAACACTTAATTTTTGAATGTCAAAACACCTTTCTAGGGTTGATTTAACTCTGGGAATCAAGCTACATGGAAATGGGTGATTTAGCCATAGGTAAAATTTTAGGTCAAAAACACAGAATTTTTGGACAAGTCTATCCTACACAAGCTTTTTCCCATGGAATAAAAGTAGAGGGGTCTAAAAATGGTTTGAACTTGGGAAAATTATTGTAAATTGTCCATTTGCATGCTCACCAAAGATTTAAACTTGTTTTAATATTTTGTGTACTGTACCTTGTACGTGCATGTGTGTTGATGATACAAATTTATCAGCAGTTAAATAGCGGACATGAAATTTACATGTAGACTAAAATTGCTGCCTCTTAGGATATGGTAACTTACAACATTATAAAAAAAGGAAGTAAAGAAAACTTGTTGTAAAATGTTTGGTGAAGTCAGGTTATTGATGTGTCGACTGTCGTAAATCTGTTTTATGACCCGCTGATGCCATGCATCACCAAGCAAGCCAACAAAGTTCAAAATCATAAATTTTATTATGAAATGCTGGCGGCGTAGGAATAACAAAATTATGTTCAGATTAGGCGCATTAAATTTTTAGCTTTGAAAGACTATAAAGGTATCACCTGTTTTCGTTTTGAAGTCAGTTTTGTAAGAAAGTTGTGCTGTATTGCTTTGGTCTGTTGTTAAGGAGCCATGGAATGAATATTGACGAACACATCAAAGTGTGCTACCCCAATAAAATAGAGGACAGAAGACGAGTGATAAGAAAGGACCCTTTTCATATAGAACCTTCTTTGTTGGCCGGTGAATAAAGTGAAAACATGATTTCTAATTTTCTTAGTGCAGGACAGCGTTAAGAGTGAATTTGTGAGAAGGTTACAGACGTAACATTGTAAGAGTTCAACTAGCGCAGGAGCTTTAATTTATTAATTCATTTTTTTTTTTAATGATATCTCTCTCTCTCTCTCTCTTTTTTTTTAAATGGAAATTTAACAATAATCACCAAGCTTGCAAAGTCGATGGAATGGGAATTGATACAGTGTATCAGTGTTGTGTGCCTTGATTGTGGCCTGTATAGAGCCTTTATGTGGCCACAGACATTGGCACTGTGCAGGCTTTGGGCATCGGCCATGGGAGTGGAATAGTATTAACTCAATAGTGGTCCCGACAAAAGCCTCAGCCAGCTAATAAGCTACTGTGACGGGCCCTCAAATGGTAGGTGTCAGTCTCCTTTCAGATCTCTGACTCCTCAAATTTTACGCCTTTTGTGGGAGCTTGACAATGGCGCACTACCACAAGCAAACACACAACGTGCCTCTAAGCCCGGTAATCAAATTCACCTCACATTTTATTCGTTATTATTGGGAGATTCTCCGCGATTTTCCTCGACCTTTGAACCAGCTGTTAATGGTGGGTCTGAAGGATTGACAGAGGTTTGAATGGAATCTCTCCGTTACTGGTGCTACATTCAGATTTGACATGACATTAATATTGGCTGGCTCGCCCACAGCATACGGACTAAACATGGACAGGAGGTGAGGAGTTGTCATTTTGGCTTTTTGGTAGGGAATTTTAAGTCGCAGATCTCTGCAGTGGGTGTGTATCCATGCTGTTAGTGTAGGTCTAGCCAGGATGGTGTCATGGTGTCTGAAGCACCCCAGTCTGATAAACTTAACATGGAACGAAAGAGATACTGGAGTAAGAGAAAAACTGTAAACAAGGTGCTCAGATTTGAGAGAGACTAAACCTATGGTGGATTGAAGGGTGTTTAAGTGTTTTGACTCTCAGTGATGATGTTTTAAATGTACCTGTAGTCTTTATCATAACAAATTCTAATGCTGAAAATTTGGAGTTCTGATTGATTGAGATGTACATGTATATGAGTGTGTATCAATAACCAGGATGTGTATACTGTTGGAGTTAGTAATCAGCAGTGAAACCTGGCTGGTGAAGTCGTAGCTAGCGTGACCAGTGTCCACCTGTGTACACAGAATTACCCCTAAAGATTTGCATTAACAGACCGGCAATGTTGGCTGAGGTAAAAGTGTATTTGACAATCCGTCGCGCTTTGACGATGCTTATTGAGCAGCATCTTGAATTGGGTGATTGAGCGGAGGGGGTGAAAGGGAGGCGGGGGGGGGGGGGTCACAATCTCAGTATGACAGGCTAAGAGGGAAAGCTCGCACTGGTCCTGCTCTTTTGTGAAGCCCATTTGCTATAGTGTGTCTTTGTGCAGTAGAGGTGAAAAAGGCCTATTGTATTGCTGTCTTCAAGTGGTTTGTGGCATTTTGAGTACAGGTACTACATGTAGTTCTGCTTGGTTATTGGCTGTAGTGGGGATTGGATCAGACTGCTCGAATGTGAGAGACCCAAGCCTTGTTCCAGCTTTACACCTCTGAAATTACCTACACTTGCCATAACCGTAGCAAAGATCACCTTTGCTTCAGTCTCTTTGGGACTTCCACACAGATTGTTTGATGATAGACAGAGTCACCTTCTCAAGTCTCAGGTAACACATCACTGGTTCTGTAAGATCATCCACACCTGTAATCAATTCATGTCACCATTTACATGTACCTGTTTGACAAAATTTTATCATGGCACAGGTACATTTTCTTGCATGTACATGTACAGTGTACATGTATACCACAGTTCGCATACAATCTATATTTTCATACTTTTAGTATTACTGTTGCCGATGTCTTAGATACTGTCAGCTATGTCTATATGGACATAGCTACATGTGTGTGTATTTACCTGTTTGGACTGTACCTTCTCAGGTAACAAGTATGCTGTGTGTGTCAAGGTGCATTTACTGTATATACATGTATTGTGCATGTTGTTGCTTCAAGGTACATACATGTATGTACATTATGGGAAGCCTAACACTCCTTTAATCACTTTAAAGTCATTTGCTTGATGGGTCTTCCTATCAGGTTTTATATAGGAAGGTCTGGCAGCAACCTGCAGTTCGTCGTCGGTTTGCACCCACCATAATGCTGACTTCGGTTCTGTAATTGAAATAGACTTGAATATATGTATGAAATAAATTGCTTGGTGGGCAGGACCATTTCAATCTGCATGTGCATGTAATGTCTTTCCAGTGTGGCCCTCTGGTGCTAGCACTGTCAGAGCTACATGTTTCAAGTTGTACTGGATGGCCATATGCAAATTTACTGTGCATACTACAAAGTTAAACAATGTGTCCTTAGATCACATGTCTTGCCCAGCCTGGTCCAGGTGTTTGTTCATATTTGCAATTTTCAGTGTACATGTATATACATGTACATATTGTAGATGTACCAAAGACCTCACATATGAACAATGGGAGACTCGAGGACAAGATACACAGAGGGTCCAAATGACAATAGAACGCATCGTTTTCTTCTGTGACGTTGCAGTGCGTGTGTACGTCATCTATGTTTATGAGCACACATACACCGATAATTGTGACGGAATAAAGGAAAGAACAAATGAGTTCACAGCTTGGGACCATCTTGATACAGACGGGAAGGAGTTTAGGAGTCTTATGATTTCCCCATTAGCATATAGGTATTGAGGTTACATGTGCTTATACATATTGTACTGGCTAATATTAGTACTAGGGGACAAGTTTTTCATCCTCATATATAGCATCTATTTGGACTGACTGAGTGGAGACATGAACATGTGGTGGTTCAACATAAGGATAAATGACCAAAAATTTCACACCAAGAAAGTACATTTTTAGAGGCAAAAGTAATTTCATAAAATATTACTTTTGGTGCTGAAATTTACATTTTTCCAATCATGCCAGTAGGGTATCATCCAAATAAACCTCAAAATATCTTTGCAAGATTGAATTAAACTCCCATTTTAGGCAAATTGTGTCCCAGGGCTAGTTTAATCCTGGATGAAGTTTTAGGTCATTTAATTTATGAATGACCTGTTGCAGTCGCACAGTCCTCTTTCTAAATCTCTGTTATAAGAAGTTTGGCCAGATTTGTGGAGATGGCGTCTCTATCAGCCACTCTAATGTACAGTTAAGCGTCTTTGTGAATGGTGGAATTGTAACACTTACCTGTAACTGACTATTGTAGTGGTCACACCTAACCTGTAATTGTTACAATTATCTGTAACTGGTCATTTGTCATCCTGGCCTCTGGCTAATTGTCACACCTGAACTCATCTGTATTTATGAGGTGTTAAGCTGGGCTTGATCTCTTACATTGTTACATGTGAACACCTGATATTATCTGGTACATTACACCACTAGATTGCCAGGTAATACAGACTGAGGCAGTGTCAGACTGATAGATTACATGCGGCTTCCTTCTGTAAGCTGGACTGGAGTGATAGATCTTCATTTTCATACTCATATATGTTACATTAATCGAGGAATCAGTTCAGCTCAAAGGTTGGATACATTCTATGTAATTTATTCTACCTCAGACTGTATTCACAGTATAATCATCTACATATGGTATATAAACATAAGGAAAATCTAACCAAAAGAAGTTGGGAAATCAAATGGTGCATTGTCTTTGAATTGACAATACACGAATACGGTTGCATACAGAAATATGCACTGGTAAAACTACACGCATTGCTCATTTCAAATTTCAAAATTATGTCCCTGGGCCTACAGTAGTTGTTCAAAAGTATACCAAGACTTAAGCCCAGTATTAACTTTAGTCCAGACTAAAGTGTCATTTACTTTGTATTTGGATGATACTAGTGTTAAGATTTAAGCCTGGCTTAAACCAAACAGTTGGCCCCTGGATTATGAACATCCCGGATTATGCTCGTATTACGCATACCTATTTTATGTGAATATTGAGAGATTCACAAAGAAGAAGGAGAAATGGAGAGAAAAAAGGAGGACAGTGAATGCAGGACAGTGTTATAGTATTGTACATGTATATGGGTGTAGGATGTCTTAGCTTATGCCAGGTCGTGTCTCTATGAATGGATTTGTGTTGCTGTGGCTCCGTGTTGTGATATCTGATCATAAGCACACAGTCTGAACGTGAGCACGTGTAAAGGTGTTCCCAGACTGACGAGGCTGCTCCAATCAACGATCCAGACACTTGGCGGAAACCGAGTTTGATTATTTGATGATCATCTTTGTTGTATGCCTTTATCAAGGACTGTCAGAATAAACTTGTAGCAATAATTGGTAGCGCCAATGAAATTGTCTGGTTCCGTAGAATAAGAAAATTGCTTCTTAATGTGTATTTAATATAATACAGCATCCTGTTCTGTTATACATACTGTATGCTTCTTCAAGTAAAGGCAACGTGCATGCTGTATACTGTATACATGTACACGTGCACTTAACAATACGTTAATTGAACAACATCGTTCAATTATGTGTATACACATATGTAGATGCAAAGTCTCAAACCATGTTCAAAGTTAATACAGGGTATTGGTGATATGTTTTCTGGGATATTTTTTCTGCTTCATGAAGCTTGCTTGAATTCAGGTACAGTTTTTATATATAGTCAGTTGAAGGCACCACTGTCAAAACCTGCACTGTTCCATATGTTTGTCTTCTATTCCAGCTACTGTAAGAACTGTGTGATTTTTTTTTTCCATCACATCTTTTGTTCCTGTTTTTATGTGCAGTACTTACTGCAAACTTAACAAGACCAGAAATGTAGAATTTTGTCTTACCTTTTCTATTGCAGTTTTAATTGGCTATGCTTGGTGCAAGTCTAACGGGACCATTGTAATGATTGCTAAGAACCTCAGTGCCCCTTTTAACTGTCAGAATGACTATGACGACAAACCTGTCTGCTCTACCAGAGTTGGGGTATGTACTGTATACTGATATTTCACTCAAAATACACCTGGACATATTTCTCCAAAACTCTTGAACGAAACCGTTTCCTCATAAGTGAAATAAAGCCAAAATAGAACAATTTTGTGCATTACCTACAAGTTACCTACATGCACATGTAGCCCCCACTAGAGAGGTCACTTGTTAGAGTGTGGCTTATAGTAGTAAGAAGTACTTGGCAGTGATTCCGGCATAAGAAAAAGATGGTTATTATTTACATAGTTTAATGTTTTTTTAAAAAAGATTTTATTTAAATGTACTTTGGCATGTGCAAAGTAATGATTTCTGTAGATGGCCAAATGACTTATTTTTGTTATACATGTAATATGGTACTTCAAATCATGTTATACCTAGTGTTTTTGGGTCTTTTTGCAGTGTTTTGCCTCGAAAGTAAAACATCCTGATGGGCGATTAGAGCAGAGGAAAGGCTGCATTGCTGAAAACGCCTTCAGCTATTGTATTAAGCCCTTGAATCTGTCCACAGCTGTTGTGCAGTGCTGCGAGTTCAACATGTGCAACGTCAACCTCAACCCAATGTTGATCAAAGCAGGTTTGTTACAAGAGATAACACAACTCACTGTCACAAACACAATATACGTGGGATTTTTAGGGTTTTTCCCAAAACATCGCAATGCCTTGTGTGACTTTAGCCTATACAGTCCAAGGAGAAAACCTAAAGAAATTCATGATTTAAGCAATTCTGTGAAGTTTTGCCCGCAATGCTGTTAAGCACTGCCAGCAAAGCTTCAGTTTTACCAAGATTATGGCCAACATTACAAAATTCACACGGATTCTGATCAAAATTATGAAATTTATTAATGCTTTGTTGACAAGAGAAGTGGTTTCCTGCCTAATTTCTTCTACCCATTAACGTTACAGCTATCATGTATGTGTGTACATGAAATGGTTTGCCATGTTACACAAAGTCACCAAGCAGATGTAAATATACTAAATAAAGCCTCATTGTAACTGTTCAACAGAGATACCAGAGGTGAAGAAGGAGTTGTCCCCGAAGGCCACCCTGGCTCTGGTCATCGTCATCCCTATCATAGTCGTGTGTATCATCACACCGCTCCTCATCCTCTACTTTCGCTACAAGCATCGGCAGAGGATGGAAGAGCTGTCGGCACGGGAGTCCTGCCTCCTGGACCGCGATGAACTGCGCGTGACACAAGTCAGCGACAGTAGTCTCAAGGTACCTGCTGCACGGACATTCTCGGGAATGGCTGGAAATTTATGCCGTGGGAAAGGCATTGTTGTTTATTGAAATCTAATATGTTGATGCAATGATATAGTGTTGTACACCTGCTGAATAATTATAGTTATTCATTTTTATTCTGTGTATTATAATTATTTATTTCAAGGGCTACATGTTCTCGACAAGCTCCTTTGGAGATAGAATTTTAACAGTAACATGTAAAAAAAAGTTTAAAGATGTATATGCAGTAGTTAACGAAAGATGTATTACATGGCACTGTACAATGACAGGGAACTTCTTAGGATAAAACCTATTTCGTGATATGTTTAAAAACAGCACAAAGCTTAATTTATTATTATATAAATTCTACATGTACATGACTAGGGTGTGTTGAGGTGTCCCAGCTGACTGACCCATGCCAATTCGTGTCGTGTGAAGTCATCCCCTGATGCCTAGGCTGCTGTATTCTGTCAGTGTCAGCAGTTTGGTCAGGTACATGGGTTTGCTTCGTCCGTAAACCAGACTGCCAACATATATATTTTTGTATTGACGTGAAATATTCTTAAAGGCAAAGGCCTCAAAAAATGGAAGTAGGCATCACTAAATAGACCACTTAGAACCATGCATAAATATACTTTCATTTATTTTTGAGTTGAATGTGTTGAATTCTAAGGTGGGCTTTATGAACGATACTATCAAAGTCTAGGAACTCTGATGACACAGGGAGTTTTTCTTACTCTAATCACGACACTGATGTTGGAGTAACTCTTTTTACCTATGAGTGAAAGATTACAGATAAAAGATTACAGGTAAAAGATTCCCAAAAATTCCTTCCTTCTGGTGAACATCAGGAAAAAAAGGGGACGTGACGTCAGAGTACCTAGGTGCCGACAGTATGGCCCATAAAGCCCACCATTATATTCAGATATTTGAATGCCTTTTAACACTCGTAAAAAAAGAAATGAAAGTATTGTCACGCATAGTTTTCAGTTGTCTGTATGATGAACCTTACTTCACATTTTAGCTTTCTTTTTGCCCGTAGTGAGGGTTAAACACACAAATGAAATAAACTGGATAACTGACATATTGACTTTTTGTCTTCAGGAACTGTTTGATGAGTCTTGTACATCAGGCAGTGGGTCAGGACTTCCGTTTCTGGTACAGCGGACCGTGGCACGACAGGTCACCCTGTTAGAGTGTATAGGTGAAGATTCATTACTCGTTTATCTTCTCCAGCCACTGCTGTACTCATGAGCAAGATTATTCAGCTAGATGGTTGTTTTTTCGTTTGCTTCAGTCTGCATGCATGGAACAGGTTACAAGAGGGATGAACAAAAGTGCATGGTGATTTATGTCTGTCCAGCATATATGTGTACATCACTGCAGAAATTGGTGCCTAATATTCAGAACAGTTTGACATGAGGAATTTTGTGTTTCCTGAGTATTTGACTTGAATTTATACTTCAATCTATATAAAGTTTGAGGAGTCACAAAATCCTCGAAATTTGCTAAATTGTGTGTGACTGCCAAGGTTGTAGTGTTCTAAAATAGACATGCTGTTCTTATCCCGCTTGGCTTGCTTTGTTGCTAAACAAAATACAAGATTATCAATATTCACATGAATAAGCTAATGTCTTATACCAGAAGTCGGAGGCCTCCCTGGCTCAGTTGGTTAGCGCGCTAGCGCAGCGTAATGACCCAGGAGCCTTGTGCGACCGCTGTGAGTACAAGTCCAGCTCATGCTGGTTTCCTCTCCAGCCGTACGTGGGAAGGTCTGCCAGCAACCTGCGGATGGTCGTAGGTTTCCTCCAGGCTCTGCTCAGTTTTCTTCCATCATAATGCTGGTCGACATGGTATAAGTGAAATATTCTTGAGTACGGCATAAAACACCAATCAGATAAATAAATAAATATACCAGAAGTCTGCTAGTATGACTGAGTCAGTAAGCAAAAGGGGTCAAAGGTTTGTGTCTAATTCCCCCTGGTTTAGCTCTGGCTCCAAGTCAGGCAGTCTGCTAGGTAGCTGGCAACATGCAGCAGTTTGACCAGATTTTGCTTTGTTTCCTTCAGTTGTAACCAGATCGCTGTTATATGGATGAAAAACTGTAAAATACACTTGTTGTCCATGTACCTGTAGTTTCATGTTTGACCTCTGGCACACCAGGGAAACCAGTGTCTGATGGTCATTTATTGTATTTCACCATTAACCAGAGTGCCATCTAGCATTCAGAAAAAAATAATATTTTTTTAGTATGGCTTATAACAAAATATAATAAATGAATAAATAAATGGACTCTTTCAAGTGATATTTGTCAATATCAATATAATTGCAGATTAGACTTCTTGTGTGATAAAAGATTTGTTAGTTTTTTGCCTGTCCTGGTAACAAAGTGAAGTTATTTGCCGAAATACAGTGAGGTTTTATTTATTTTTGCAGGCAAAGGGCGATACGGGGAAGTGTGGAGGGGACGTTACCACGACGAGAATGTGGCTGTGAAGATTTTTTCTTCTCGTGATGAGCAGAGCTGGGCAAGAGAGACGGAGATTTACAACACAGTTCTGTTGAGACACGACAACATCCTGGGTTACATGGCGTCAGACATGACCAGCCGTAACTCATGTACGCAGCTCTGGCTCATCACGCAGTACCACGAACATGGCTCCCTCTATGACTATCTCAATGTCAATATTCTTGACCACGAGCGGATGCTGATGCTCGCACATTCAGCGGCCGCTGGGCTTGTCCATTTGCACATGGAGATTCGCGGTAAAGAAGGAAAAGCAGCCATCGCCCATCGCGATCTTAAGTCCAAAAATATTCTTGTTCGGAAAAACCACACATGTTGTATTGGTGATTTGGGTCTAGCTGTCATCCTTAGCCCAGAGTCAAATACTATTGACATGGGATCGAACAATAAAGTTGGAACAAAACGTTACATGGCGCCAGAACTTCTAGACGAAACACTAGACCCAACAAACTTTGATGCATTTAAAATGGTGGATGTGTATGCATTTGGGCTGTGCTTATGGGAAATAGCGAGGAGGTGTATGATTGGCGGTAAGTCCTCCTGCTACAGACAACACCCTACATTTCCATCCTATGTAGTAAGTGAAGAATTGTTTGCAAAATAACAGCTGGCCGAGGATGAATTTGTGCCTGGCCCAAGGCCAATTTGTGCATAAAATTGCATCCAAATCTGTGCATCATTAATTGTCAGCAGTAACAAACTCTTTTACGGAGGTAACAAACATCTGCCTAAACAAGTCTGTCCCAAGCTGTGTAAAAACATCTCATTCTCTCCTTTTACACTGCAGTGCTTTGCATTACAAGCAGAACTGTAGAGAAACTGTGACAATTACAAGAAAAGAACAAAATATTACACTGCCTGGCAGCAAGATTCAAACATGCAATTTGTTTCCTCCCACCATAATGCTGTATATAAATGAAATAGTCTTCAGCATGGTGTAAAACTCCAATCAAATAAATAAATGAATAAATAAATCATACATGCCATCTTATAGATGAGGAGCTGGGAGCCATAAGTTTAGCATTCTATACATGCACTTCCCAGCTAGGACTCCTTTTATAAGGTGTACTTGAGAGAACCACACTACACGCATGCACGTTTAGAGGCTCCTACTTGTGTCAGTGTTGTGGTGATTTTTCTGTTATTAAGTCAACCCACCCATTTGGTGCATACATGTACAGTTTATGCTGTAGATTTGTCCTCTCCTTTGTCAGTTAAAAATACATAATGGAAATACCAGGTTTTTTTTTCTTCGATAACCTAATATTACTATTTCAAGTCCATTTCTCGTAGGTTCTGTTGGTTTGTCTGGTAGCTGGTAAAGAGCAGTGGTTTCCCCAGCCTGTTTTCTTCCTCACAGAAAAAAGTCATAATCCATGAGCAAGATGTTGAACACCAATGTGATACAAATACATATACATAAACATATGTCTTTTGGATTTTACAGGTATTGCAGAAGATTACAAAATACCTTTTTGGGATGTCGTTCCAAGTGACCCTTCTTTTGAAGACATGAAGAAAATTGTTGTGACAGATCGACAGAGACCTAGCATACCCAATCGATGGTCTTCAGATCCAGTAAGTTGTCATATTTTAAAACTAGGCGCATGTACCTAGAATATCTATGTTTCCAAATGTGTGATGCTAGGAGAGTAGGGGAGATAATCCATAGGTTGTAGTTAATAACATGATTACCTCCCTTCATTTCATGTAATTAAAAGAATCTGTAATGCAAAGAATACAACTAGAATTTCACTTAGGTTTTTTTTTTTATGTTTTTTAGAAATGCAGATTTAAAAATGTGTTGACTAGGTGTATAGTGATATTGGAAAACTGGGTCCTTATTTTAAAAGCTTTACTTTCTATTTTCAAATTTCCTAATTTGATTTTCTTAATTTCTTGTCTTAACCAACAGTTTATTTTCTTATTGTTGTTTTTTTCAGATTCTTCAGCAGATGTCCAAGCTAATCCGTGAATGTTGGAAGCCACACCCAGCTGCAAGGCTCACGGCTCTCCGCATCAAAAAGACGCTCCAGAAAATGATAACGCACCTAGAGTTTGATGAAAAGAAAGTCTGAACCTGATGGCTTTTGAAAGTGAAAATTGACAATGCTAAGACTTGCAGAGGTGAATTTCAGATAAAATGTAATGTCACCCTGACGTGACAGTAATGGCAGGGAATAGCTCACAAGTTGTGATAGTCACAGTCCACTCGTGGAAAACTTTCCAGTGTGACACAGCATCCTGCTGAAAGATGTGGAAATCATCAAGGTATGACTTCCTTGTCTGTAACAGTTTCCAAGATCTGACACTGACAGAAATATCTCTGGTTCACCAGTGACTGCGATGAAACCTGTCTGAACTTGGTGTCCAGGAAGGCTAAGGAAAGGATGTGATCAAGTGGCTTTTTATTGCGGGGAAGCAAGATATCCCACCAGGTGCAAGTAAATGTTAGAAGATATCCCATAATGTGAAAGTAAATGCTAGAAGATGTCCCAAGATGTGGAAGTAACTGCCTGAATCATCCCAAGGAGTGTAAGCATTCAGTCAGAGGAAAACATCCAAACACATGGAAGTGAAGATGGGAAATGTCCCGAAATGTGGAAGTAACAGAGGGAAATATTTTGACATTAAAACTTAATGCATTGAAAAATATCACAAGGCCTCTCATGAATGGAATATATTCAGCACTATTATCATCGAAGAGGAAACAGTGTGTTCAAAATCTGTGAATTTCACCTTTCTAACCATGCATTTCATGTGGGTGGTTAACAAATTGCCAATCTTTTGACCAGTGTTAAGCAGATTACATTGATGTTTGATGGCCTCCGGCATACCACTCAAATGACCGGGGGATTTCCCACAGACTTGAAGCTGTACATCAGTGTAAATGTCTCTGCAATCTCACGTAGCTGTAGATACAACAAAGAGACACGCATATGAGAAGGTACAACCTGTGTGGGACACTCCTTCAGGCAAATAACACCACATATCCTGAGGTTAAAGTTCAGGACAAGGCTCAAGAGTGGGATCTTGAAAAGGTAGGATTTCATGCAAGGATGGCCAGGAGTTCTGTACCAAGGTGGAAATTATGAGAAAGTGAAAGAGTGAGCTGGAATTTTTGGCAAGGTGGATGCTCCAGCAAGGTTAAAGTTATGCCAAGGCTGAACTTTTGTTAAGGTGGTATTCTCACCCGAGGAGAAATCTCATCAGTGCTAATTCAGAAATAACACTATCATCATGATTTGCTACCAGCACATATACTTATTAACATATACTAGAGAATCATGCCTTGTCCAGCAACAACATGGACACAAGTGGCCATGTTTGACTGTGTGAAACATCATCTCTATGCCTCCTGACAGAAGCATATCGGCCCAGTCAGCTGCTGTTGTCATCTTCATAAATACCTGTACATATATCTGAGTAACTCCATGTGACAGGAATGAGATAATGTTACAGTTATAAATCAGCTGAAGGTATGAGAAATTGAATGGGTTTTAAGCTATGTATATGATTGTCACAAAAATGAGATAAGATGAGATGTAAACTGGCTTATAATGCCTGTGATCAGAGATAAATTCATTCATTGTTCATCATGTCATTCATCGAACATAAGTTTAGGGCAAATGGTTCTTTCAAACATGTACACTGTGCACTTCATGTGTATTTTCTAAATGATGTATAATAACAAACCCCAAAAAAAAGAACATCCACAGAAGAATCAAGGGCAAATATTAAAGGACAACATACATCACAGTTTATGCAGCCTTCGGAAAATCCTTGGGTCATGAAATCTGAAGCTAAAATTCCCATGCCTTGAAAGTCATGGAATTTGAAGTCACAAACAGGTTATTGAATTTCTTTGGTATTCCTGGAAATTGATTAATTTTACAAAATAATTTCCAAACTGTTTAAGGTTTCAACTTCTTGACATTTTCTATCTCAAAATATCCTGGAAGGTGATCAGATTTATCAAGTATTGTGCTGAAGGAACTCATTTTACGGATGAGCTTACAGTGAATTTTGGATTGTCAAACAGTGCACTACAGTATAGAGACTCACACATTATCCACAGATGACCCTACAGCAGTTGAGACAGCTTTAATTCCCCTATTTTCATTTCATCTTGTGGTTGTATCTGCATGAAACAATTTCACAATAGAGAAAATTGCCAAAGAAATAAAAGGTCCAAACAACAATGCCGACTTTGTACTTAAAAATTACAGTGACGTCTTACAAAGCCTTTTGACAAGTATAGACGCACTGTTGATGTATCATATGCACATATTTTTTGGCTTATATAACTTACTCTTTGTGATATGCTACTCAGTGATGTCAACACTTCTTGTGTTTAAAGAGCACATTTCTGAGTTGTGTATAAGATCTACACTTCTGTGTTGTGTATAAGATCTACACTTCTGAGTTCTGTATAAGATCTACACTTCTGAGTTGTGTATAAGATCTACACTTCTGCATTGTGTATAAGATCGACACTTCCGTGTTGTGTATAAGGTCTACACTTCTGTGTTGTGTATAAGATCTGCACTTCTGAGTTGTGTATAAGATCTACACCTCTGAGTTGTGTATAAGATCTATTGTGTATAAGATCTACACTTCTGCGTTGTGTATAAGATCTACACTTCTGGGTTACGTATAGATCTACACTTCAGAGCTTGTTTAGCGGCTCATTGCTCACACATGTACAAGTACTGATGGGTAAGTTAAGGAGGCAAACAGCTATGCAGGACACTACACCACAGATCACATTTTACAGAAGTACAATTCGTGAAAGTGTCTTCAATGTTACTTGTAGAGATGTTAATCCAGTGTACGCCTTTGTCAGATTTGTAATGAGATACACTTCTATAAAGTGTGTATGCCATATTACTGGGCCAGTGCGTTAATCAAGTACATGTACGTGTACTTACAGACTGGCTCAAGCACATATACACTTCTGTAAAGTGTTTCTGCCAAGTTTTTATACACTTAGAAATTTATTTAATTTACCCTGTCATTGTAATGCTTTTTTTGGTTTTTGGTTGTTGTCTTTGGTCTTTCTTTCCTGTCTTAGTTTTCCAGCGTTTCTTTGAACTATGGATGTAAATAGAGAGGACATTGTGTAATTTTTATTACAGTGATGTTTTCATAGTGTGTACATGTTCATGGGTGCATTACAATTTTCTGTGTGATCGTGTTTTAGTCTACATGTACAAACATGTACGTATTGTCATTTGTCTTCAAATGTGAAGAACATTCTTAGGATGCATGTCAGATTTGTGAGCTTTAATATTGTCAGTTACAGTGTATACTTTAATTTACCCATTGATCGAAATGCCCAGTTTTATCAGTTGTACAACTTCAAGGGTAAGAAGGCTTTCACTCCCTGTTTTGGGACTACCAGTTTTCAACAAACATTGTATTATAGTATGGCATCGTCCGTCCATCTACCTGTGAACTTTTTGGAGTTACATGTACACCGCATTATATTGAGTTATAAGAAAATGTTCACATTTTTTTCTCTGCCACCAGACCAAAAACCTATTGGTAACAAATCACATTGCTTTGAATTTTACAGAGTTATTCCCCTTTTTTGTGATATATTGCTTTTTCATATCAACACCGTATTGAAAGAACTCCTTTACTAAAAAGATTGAATTAGGATAACCCTGTGTATTTTGATCATCAACACCAGTCCTGATGGTACACTATTATTTATCTTCACTTGAGAGGTTCCAAAACTTTTGATATTGAAATGGACGTACAGTGTACATGTAAATGCACAATGCCCTGAAAATTCACATGTTTGAAAGTTAACATTTGCCCTAGACCATGATCACCAGTTCCATTCCTCTTCACCTTTCTGATTATTTTTCTTCTGGTGTATAACATGTATGTTTTAGTTAAATGTAACTGTGGTAATGTGTGATGTGGTTTTCCGATGGCCCTGAGATGATAGGACTTTCTTGTCCACTTTTTTCTCTCCACTGAGTAGCATGTATTTGCATTTTTACAATGCCTGTCATACAAGTGGCAATTTTACAGTGTTTCTTCTTTAAAAAAAATTCTTATAGTTCTTCTATGTGCAGTTCTTAACATTTTCTTTTGTGTGCGTGTACTTTACCCCGTTTACTGGGGATTTTTTTGTGTTCATCGTTAAATATATATATGTATCCTTAGTTCTTTCTGTGTGAGATTTCATGTCCTTGTACACGAAGTTGTGCACAATTTTCCATTTAAACACTATTTTGAGTCTTTATGTTCTATAGAACAACCAAAATGTCCACCCCACTCTTCAGTACCGGTACCTAGGCTTTTTCCAGCCAGTTTTTCTGTGGAGCATTATTCTCTGCACATTGACATTTGATATTCTGATTCCTAGTTATCAACATGTACATGTATTCCCTGTTTTTACATCTCATGTTCATTCTCCATAGTTGTCCATACAGTTCACGCTGGCTGTTAGGCTCATCGTCTCTCCCTCATCTAGACACTATGCCGAAGCATTGCAGGTCATCATGGCAAATAAAATCATGAAAAAGAGGATTCATAAACTTTTGTGGAAATGGATAGGGTTAATTTGTTTATGCGTCCATCCTTCTCCACAGAGTGCTCACATCGTTGTTGTTTTTGCGGTTAAACATAATTTCACGTTTTTTTCTTTTCCTTCATCTGTGTAGATCACAAATCCTGTCTTGTTCATACTGCAAACATGAAATCTTGTGACATTCCAGCTTTTCTTACGTACGGTTATGTAATAAGAATTAAAACTAAATGGTTTTGCTGATTAATTATACAAACACATACTATTTGAATTCAGGAGGGTAGATTTGAAGGAGTTGTCAATTGACGATCATAGTGCTTTACGTCTTTGTGTGTTTCAAGACATTCTTTCCTTTAATGTTTGAGAAAATCATGCCAAGCTTATAAAGCATTCAGTACTCACCTGTAGGACTTGACATCACGGCAAAACTTCCACTACAGTTCCAATAGGGTGCTGAGAAAACAGATCCCC
Source organism: Liolophura sinensis (assembly GCF_032854445.1). Taxonomy (NCBI): domain Eukaryota; kingdom Metazoa; phylum Mollusca; class Polyplacophora; order Chitonida; family Chitonidae; genus Liolophura; species Liolophura sinensis. The sequence continues at coordinate 13,211,635 of NC_088298.1, read as the reverse complement.
TATCCATGGCACGTGTACATGCATTACTCAGTTTTCAAACGTTTTGGTGTTGCAAGGAAGCCACATGGTATCCTTGAGGTACTTTGGAAATGTTGTACAGTACTCTGTGGGTGCTGAGCAGTACTGCAAGGTTCATTCCTGCTCTGCACAGTCGCAGTACGAGAGTTTTGAACCCTGTGCCCTTTTAGGATTACTGCATGGTACTTGGTCTCACAACCGCAAAATATCTAAATAGTAAGTACAAAGTAACTTGTAGATGCTGAGCAGTACTGCACAGTTCATGATTACTGTGTACTGTACTATACTGTAAAGTGATTGTCGCAGTACCACATAGTTTTAAACCTTTGAATGTTTGGTACACTTTTCAGCTGCTACACAGTGCTGTGTGGCTCACAACCTCACAGTGCCGAGCGGCAGCCACAGGGTATTGTACACCTGATATGTAGTAGCACAAGCTGTTAAGTAATGTGTGGTTGAGGCTTTGTTGTACAATCCTGATTTCCGAGTCTACGTGTTTAGCATCCAAGTAGTAACAGAAATAAACTGAATGACTAAAACTACAGAAATAAGCTGGTGCTTCAGCGGAAATAGCAGAGAACAAAATAATGAGTGTTATGTTTTGTTGATAATGAAATGATAGGCATATCTGCAGTATTTACAGGTTTACTACACCTGCTGAAAAGCACAATGTATAAAAATGAAATGCATATCATATAAGTCTGTCTTGCAGTAGGGTAGAAAATCATGCTAGATTATGGCTTTACCTTTCTTTATAGTTTTGTGTTTGTGTCATTAAATTTGATTTTTGTTTCTTCTATGTGTTTTTATTCTCAAAATATTCTCTTGCTGTGAATTTCAGTTCCGATTTGAGTAGAAATGAATCCTTTGTTTAAGATGACATGAATATCATTTTATGATTTAAGTCTGTTTAGATGAGGTGGATGAAGTGCTGGTGTCATGTTGTATGAAGACCATTGCCTAGGGCCACAGAAGCAGGGAAACAATAAACTATAACAAATGAAGTTGTGTAAATTGTGAAGAGTACATTGGGATATGTATTTCCTGACGTGAATTTCTATTTGTGGCCAGAATTTAGAATTTTTGTCATTCTACCCAAATGTTATGCTATGGGCACCAGAACTAGTCTGCATGAATTTCATGTTTCTTCATCTTATGTTTTTTTTAATAATTGGATATTAAATATCATGCTTTGATTAGAACAGGGGAGATGTTGTATGAATTGTTATTAATTGCAGGAGAATTAAATGAGGTACATTTTTTATATTTATTATGGATCAAATGTGTAGAGATCATTTGGTCAAAGGTTTGAAATCAGTTATGTTATCATTTTGAATGACTGTGCTGAACAAAATAAACTCGATGCATTTTAAATAATGTCAGTGTTGTCTCTTCCCTTTCACATTATAATGATGCAGTCCATCTTAACCTCTGTCGTGCACAAGTAAAAACAAGTTATCAACTATATGAGGGAGCGGGTCCTACATTAAGATGCCTATCTTTCAGTCGCCAGGAATGACTCAAGATACAGGTTCAATCCCATGGACATGGAATATATGGTTTGCCATGCTTTTATTGTTCGTTAGGTTTTGGTGATAATAAATAATGAACTGCCTTCATTAACCTGTTACCACAGCTTGTCGTTTGTTGAAGACCTTGTCTTCCACGCACATGGCATGCATATGTGTACATCACACCAGCAAAAGTTGGTCAGCTACTTGCCAAAGGTTGGTGGTTTACCACCAGGTACTTGTAGAAGCGAAAAAGTCTTGAGTATGACATTAAACAAATAAATGAATGAATCGGCAGATGTATCAAAGTATGTGACATCTCGGTATACATAATTGTGGGAAGGTTGTCGAAGTCTGCTATTTGTGGGTTGAAGCTTATGAAGTAATACTCAATAATGACAACATATTTATAACAGGAGCTGACAAGTGATATCCTGCTCCAACAGTTTTTTTGATTAATCAAACTGAACATGCATGGACCAGTTTTCTGTCAGCAATTTGCCACCTTTGGTCAAAGGGTGCCATCGTCATGTTCATCAGGGGGCTTGTAAATTGCTACTATTTGTGCATTTAGATGAACAGTTAGAATAAAACCCTGACAGGTAAGCTGACAAAAGGCGGTATTTCACCGTTTACGTGTGACCATTTGTCAGCTATAACACTGTCTTTGCAGTATGTATAGAACATATTCGAAAGCTCTGATCGGCGATCTTTTCTCGAGTAAAAAACTATTGCAGATTTTGTTAGAAAATAGTTCACAGAGTTGTGTCCCTTTGATGGACTTGCCCTACCCTTGTTTTCTCATTAACTGTTGCGGTTGCAAACCCTGATAAATAAACTGCCAGTATTGTAAAAATTTGGTGTAAGGAAACTTTTAATCACTTGCAAATGTTGAAAAACAAATTCAAATCCTCTTCTATACTACTTTGCTGAAAAAAGAAGCAAAATTATAGATTATAATCTCTTTTGGTACAATCATATATAATCACTGTAAAATCAGCTGTAGAACAGTAAAAATCATAACAGAAAGTAATTTTGGCATGGTAGAAATCACTTTCAGCTCATGCAGTTATGGCAGAAATCACTCAGCACATGCAATCATGATGGAAATCACTCAGCATATGTAATCATGATAGAAATCACTCAGCATATGTAATCATGATAGAAATCAATTTCAGCACATGCAATCATGATAGAAATCATTTTCAGCTTTTTTTGCAACGACTGGTTGACCCGTATCAGTATAATGGCTTGGGCACGTTTTTTAATTTCTGAAAAGCCTTACTTGCCTTCGGTAAGACGTCTCAGTGAAACAGCACTATATAAAAGAGCGGTGGAAATCCGTCCTGCAATAAGGAGGCACAATACATGCATTCTAAGGATTCCTTCGTCGTCATACGACTGAAAAATTGTTCACCTTATATTTAATTCATGTTACAAGCAATATTGAAGACTTTTTCACTTGCCCTAAATCCTCAGTTCTACAACACAGTCGGTGCATATTTTGATGTATTAGACGAAATGTTCTATGATCTGGACACGTTTTTTAATTTCTGAGAAGTTCATACATGTATGTGCACTTATATGACCAGCAGGCCTACATTTCAGTCTTCATAATCTTTTTGAAAATTTTACGTTTCCAAATTGCATCTTAAGTCATACTTTACTGGTTGGTATTTCTTGAGCATTTAGGGTAAATGGCAAGGTCATTTATGGTTGTGAGAAACCAGGCAGATCCTTGGGGAAGCTATAGCACCTCATCAGTTACCTGACAAAATTCATGAATTAAGGCTGCTACTGTATTGGTCAAGATGTTATGCTAGAAACTGGCAGACGCCACTGGTTTCCTAAAAACGCTTAATTGAGCCTCATTATCTTTATGTTCACCATTTCCAAAAGCTGATTTCCTCTCTTATCCTGGTTTCCCCTTATACTAGTTTCCTATAATTATGCAAACCATATGGCAAAATATGATCACGATGGGTTTTCTTTTTTATTGCTGATTTTTTTTGTTTGTTTTTTCTTGTTTTTTTTTTTGGTTGGGTGGGGGGTGTTTTTTTTCATCAGCCACTGGCTGATAATATGAAGTTCTTTTCCAGACCTTTTGTCATCACAGTCACTTTGTAAGCCTAAAATTCAAATATATTTATTACTTTTTAAACTTGTTTATCTTTTTATTTTATATTTTTATAAAATTAGGAATATACATGTATGAATACATGGTCATGTTTTAAATGATCTATAATTTGTAATCTTCTCCAAATGTCTAAGTCTGCTTGTCCTACTGGTAGGCCTACTTCTTTTTATCTATTACGCATTGAGTAAAATTTCTGAACATATTTGGTACGATCTTCTCTCAGAATCAAATCTTCTTCCTCCGGTCATTTTCGTCTTTTTCTCGTCATCACCCGAAGATATTGTGAAAGTTTCACGAAAAGTGGGACATATCACACCTGGGAAGTTACACCCCTCTGACACATGTTGGTATCACCCACAGGACATCCGCTTACCTGTAGAGGGTCAGGAATTCAAATTAGGTCAGGTTAGGTAGATAGCGTTAAGGTGTCGCGAGTTGTGATGAGGTGGCGATAGATATCATGGAACTCATCCCTTTTACTGTGTTTTTCTGCGGCCTGCTAACTCTAGGTAAGTTTGTGGCACTAAAAAAACCAAGAAATCGCGTGCATCTTCGCCTGAACACGGCGGCTTTGTGATATGTTTTCAAATGTAAGATGGGACAGGTGAAAACAACATGGCGGCCGTCTATGAAGGAATGTCATTGCTCTGACTCATTTTTATAGTCAGGCAATAGAAAATGTGAAAAAAAGAGGAGATCGATGAAGTTTGTTGAAACTGTATGGAAGTTAGCACAATTTTAGGGTAAGCCCTCACAGCCTGTTTGATGGTTGATATAAAACAATGGTATTATGTAGGAATATAGGCCTAAAGCTTATCAAAAATACATCAGCCTTTACTTCAATTTCATAAGTTTGGGAAGTTCAAGTTCTGCATGAGGATTTTAATACAGTGTCAGGGTTTTGTGAATCTTTTACTGGTTTTGAGCCTGTTAACATGTTTTCAGTCATATTCATACTTTCGGAGATAATCTTGTTATTTTGATCACTAGGACACGAGATATAGAAACTTGGATAGAGAATCTCTGAATTTTCCTGCTTTCACTTTTGTTGGAGGGCGTCCAGGCCTGAGTGGCAGAGCCTTTCACCAATTTGTTGTGAATTTGTTCAGCATATCCTAGTTTACCATCCAGGTACACTTGGCAAGGTCTGCCAGCAACCCTTGGATGATCGTGGGTTTCCCCCTGACTTTTCCCAGTTTCCTCCCATCATCATACTGGGTACATAGGTGAAATATCCCTCAGTATAGGTCAAAACAACCATCAGATCAAAAAATATGTAAAATAGATTTCTTTACAGCCTCTGTGAAAATAAGCAGTTATCCACGAATGGTGTGAATATCTGTGCATCACATGTGGAGAAGTTTGTCAGTAACTTGTCCAAGGCATGTGGTTTATTCCCTGCCCTCTAGTTTCCTTCATCTATTAAACTGATCGCCACAAGTGTGCCTTCAGTAATTGACAATCAAACAACAACAAAAAAGACAAATAAATGTATTTCTCCATGCATTTATGTGTTGTCATTTATGTGTATGTGTAAAATCGGCTAGAACTGTCACTTCCATTCTGTCGCTGTGAGTTCAAGGCCAGCTCATGCTGGCTTCCTCTCCAGTTGTATGTCACAGGAAGGTCTGACAGCAACCTGCAGATGGTCAAGAGTTTACGCTGGGCTCTACCCAGTTTCCTCCCACCATAATTCTGGGTGCGCTGTATAAGTGAAATATTTTTGAGTACGGCATAAAATACCAACAAAAACGGTCACTTCCATGTTGTACCTCATGGTTCTTGCTTTATTTCCTGTATTGCAGGCAGTGCCCTGCAGTGTTATGTGTGCCATAGTCAACCAGATAACAAAGACAAGTGCATTAAGACAACCAAACAGTGTACCGAAGACAAAGATGCCTGCTCAACCAAGATATCTTGGAGACGTAAGTTTAACCTTTCATGAAATACAAATTTTTGCGAAAAACGGTTCTTCATGTGAGCAGTATGATGATACAGGTTTAACATTCAGAACATGCAGGTATTTGAAGTTGTAGTCATGAGTTTTCGGTGGATTATGCATACAGTGGATTGAATACTGTATCGTACAGACTGTTGTTAAAAGATTTTCAGCTTTCTTCTCTGTCTGGCTGTCCTGAAGTATTGAGAGCTGATGTAGGCCTAATCTAATTTACCCACTGAATAGCTTAGCGTAATAAATAATGAATTTTTTCAGGATTATTTTGCTATATATTAAGTAAGCATATACTACATGTACTAAAATAGCAGGTTTTCATCAGTTATACTGAATAATTTTCCAGTATATTGTTATACATACCACATTATTCCTTAAAGGGGCCCCCGTGGCTCAGTTGGTTAGCGCGCTAGCGCGGTGTAATGACCCAGAAGCCTCTCACCAATGCGGTTGCTGTGAGTTCAAGTCCAGCTCATGCTGGCTTCCTCTCTGGTCGTACGTGGGAAGGTCTGACAGCAACCTGCGGATGGTTGTGGGTTTCCCCCGGGCTCTGTCCGGTTTCCACCCACCATAATGCTGGCCACCGTCGTATAAGTGAAATATTCTTGAGTACGGCGTAAAACACCAATCAAACAAACAAATCATTCCTTAAAAAAATATATTATAAATAAATAAGCTCTATTACTTGGTGTGAAAGGTTGGATCTGCATTTATACCCTGAAGACTTACAATTTTATGCACAGAGGTATGACAAATGGACATGAAATGATTTCTTTGGCCTCTCCTGATGGATAAATAGGATGGTTCGTGTATGCATCCTCCGAAAACAGGGACTACTTTCAATGTTTACATTCAAAGCGCGCTCTACTGCTGAAAGCTCTCATCAAAGGTCAGAATTCGGTGTTACGTAACTGCAACAACAACACTAAATTGTAAAGAAAACACATTTAGATCACACACAAAGGTCCATACAGCCTGGGGGGGGGGGGGATTATGTAACTTTTAAGTTTAACACTGCCCAGTCTTTTAGTGCAGCTTCCAGATTAACTTGTTCCAAATTAACGCGTCAAGCATGGTACACCACGCATAACACCATGATGTTGGGGCATTCTTTAGATCTCGGTGAAAATATGGCTGACTTTCTTGATGAAAATCCTTAACGTTTTCCCCTAAGCAACCCTAAATACATGGTTGTGCAGATAAATATTCACATGTTGATCGATCCCTTACAGTCAGTGATCTGATCTTGTTTCACTTAGGATCGAATAAATTTGTCACATGAATCCGAAATTAAGGCCTACCGTTTCCATGAACCCGGCTTCTTTCGTTTTCCCATCTTGCGCATGAAAATAGTAAAAATAGCAAATATATTCGGCACTCACACACTCGTCAGTCATTTCATCGTTAATTTCATTAATCATTTAATTAATCATTTCAATCATTAACTTTCATCATTAATTTTTTTGTCCATGATCAGTGTTCACTGCTCATTTTGAAACTTTCCAGTGGAGTCATTGGAGCTACAGCCACACATGATCAGTGGTTACACTGCTTCATGAGCAGGATATTTTCAGTAAATGCAGACTTTACATCATGCACTGTTGTAATCTTTCACTCCAGTCATCATGATGTTCTGTAGCTGTTCCTTTCATGCAAGATGTTATTTTAAACCATACCGCACGTTGAAACCTTGCTAGGATAACCCACGTCTCCATTATGTGACAACAGAACGTGAGGGGATTCCAGTAGCATAAGGATTTGACCGTGTTTCGTGAAATGGTGACCATGTAATAGACTAAGCTCTTGAAAGTTCACTATATTAGTTTATTTTAAATAGTTTGCAATTGAAACTAATGGATAGAAATTTAAAGAACATAATCATATTCGAGCTGAAGAAATTGTGCTCATTTATTGATGAACTACATTTTGTTGTGTGTTCTGCAATGTTATATCAGCCTGTCGCATCAGCCTCGCTCTTAGAGCTCAACTGATACGAAAGGCTGACCTCAGACAACTCTAGCTGATACACCATCGCTGATCACAGGCTGTTATGGAAACTCTACTTAAACAATAATTCAAAATTGTATAATTGAGATTATTTAAATAAATAGTAAGAATTTTTTCCTTGTTAATTATTTCTTTTGATTACTTATCCTTATCAAGTTTTATCCAATTATTTACAATTTAATCAAACCTAGAATCCATTTGATGTGATTTCCTCTCTGTCCAGAGTGTTCCATGCGTCCAACAGTTATCTGTTTGTCTAATTTGTTTTGTTTCTCAATAGAGTGTTCAGTAACTCAGCTTGGTTTCTCACAATGTTGTCAATATGTTCAAATTGTTCCTGTTTGTTCAAAATGTGTTCATTCAGCCAGAACAAACCTCAAAACAACTTTCTGAGATCAACAGAGATCTCAAAATTGGCCAAAACAATTATCTCAGTCAAGGGTGAAATTTTATGTCAAATACGATGTAATTACACATTTGACAATCTTTATTTACAGAACCGCCATATTGGATCCCCAGAGCAGAGAGAATCCATATGATAGACAAAGACTGCACTACAAGGAGTGACTGTGAGGCAACGCGTTCTATGCTTGGCAAGACACTGCGATGCAAGCGCTACTGGTACAGGGACTGGGATTGTGTAGAATGCTGCCAGGGAGATCTGTGTAATTACTATGCGACTGTAAGAGATCCTGCTAATTTGTCTTCACTTGTTGTGAGATTTCCTTTATTCTCAGAAACAGGATGTATTTAGTTAAGGGACCTTGAAAACTTTGAAAAGCCTGGAATTTGAAAGAAACTTTTCCAGGCCTTAAAAATAAGGTAGTTTTGGTAGTTTGGCCTGGAAAAGTCTGTCTTGAAATTAAGTCTGCGAAACCATCTTGAGCTGCTGTGTATAATGTGCTGACCAATGAGGGCAATATTACATTGCTTCAAACATCCTTACTAAGTGTAGAGTATTTATTCCACGTAGTCTTGGTGACTTCAGTGGCGTAATTGTTAGAGTGTCCACCTTGAAGTAGGGGAGACCCAAGAGTCAAACCAGGGTAGGGTCATATCAAAGACATTAAAAATGGTATTTGCTGCTGTGTCACTTGGCACTCAGCACTCTTAGTTTAGAGCAAGGAAACATGACTGGTTGACCCGGTGTCAGAATAATGTGACTCGATGGGGTGTCATGTCTGGTGTCTTTCATATGATACTTCAGTGGCGGCAGCACTTTGGTGGCATAGATTCGCCCTGCCACAACAAGACACCATATATGTACATGCATCTAATGACACCTAGTCATCACATAACTGACAAAGTGTTAAGTACAACGTTAAACCAATACATACGAAGTGGTTAGAAAAATGTGAATTTTGATCATGAAAATTCAATTAAACACATTGGAATTTAAAATTTTTGTAGTGTATGAACGCGCAATGTGCAAGGTGTATGTCTTGTGCGCCTTTTGCAGTAATCGGTGTTTGTTTTAATCAAATATCTCTCTCTTTTCAGCTATCAGGAAGTTTACACAAGCCAAGCCTCATTCTTGTTGCCATGACAGCGTTTGTGATATTCCTCCTTCACCTGCGATAACAGTGTCAGCATACATGTATAGTAGTTGGTTATCTTGAGTTTCATTTCATTCTAATATTTGCTGCAACTTTTGCCATCTGACATTCTACATGAAGTTCAGTTGTAAACTAGTGAATTTCACAAGCTTGTCGTGTTTTCACTTATTGTCACGGCTTTTACAAATACATTTTGTAATAAGCAGAAGCGTACATTATTTTTTTTTCGCATATAGAGAGTAAATATTTGACTTTTTGGTTGGCTGTGCTGAAATTTCCGTATATTCATTTCAATGCAAGGATAATTCATAATGTTTGTAGATCTTGTACATACATAATACATACATGTATATGAGACTTCCAAGGCATCTCTCTGTATATTTACATTTTACATATTGAATAGCATATATTTTTATACCTCCAGTAACAAAGTGTTATATCATTGTACGACCGATTCTGATCAGCCAAATAAAAAAAAAGTGTAAAATCTTTGTAAGTTTATACGTATTCAGCGAAGCATTTCACTGATTAGAATTTTATTGTTTTTGAACTAGAATAGATCATTTGCTCTGTACATACTGATATCCATTGGTTGTGTTCTAAGCACGATATAGTTTGTATCATCAGTCTGAATGGACTTTCAACTGAGGTTTTGGTGGCAGAGTGGTTAAGGAGCTAGCCTGTCAATCCTTAGTTCACCCAACACATGGATTTAATACCAATCTTGGACGCAGAATTTCACTTCTTTAGTAGTTTTGTGGGGGCTTAGTGGCTATAAGTGGTCAACCGTGCACATACTGTATGCCACTTTCCTGGCTTAATTCCAGTGTATGACATATATCATATGTGGAGGAGTTTGTCAGTAAACTGGCCAAAGGTTGATGGTTTTTCTAAGCAATCCGGGTTCCTCCAACCACAAAATGGGTTGTGATTGTAGAAGTGAAAGAGAAAATGACGTTATACAACAATAGAATGAGAGAAAAATTAATATGTCAGCCTCATAGCATTTATATCAGATACGGTGGATGGGTGGTGTATTGCCCCAGTTCAGATGGCAAGTCCTTCACCAGTGAGGTTGTATGGTTGACACTTGTTGGTTCCTGTTAGGTACCAGACAAGGTGTGGTTGTCTCCCCTATGTTTGGGGATTTCTCCAAAGGTCTGTACGAGGTTTCCCCCCAGCCGCCCATTGACCTAACAGCCATCGTATAAATGAAATGTTATCATTTTATGAAATATATTATTATAATTAATTCCTGCCATGAAAGGACAGAAGCAAATAATCTCTGGTAGTTCATTTGTAAATATTCATGTCCAAGGAAAAATTATTGAAGAATTTTTTATTCTCTTTATTAGCATTGTATGTACATATTCTTTTTATAAATAAAGTCATTTTAGTGAGCCTTGGTTTTTTTGTTTTGATTTTAATCTGCTGAAGTTAATTATTTGTATTTAGTGCTTTTTCCTTTCTTTATTTAACATGAAAATGTTATGGTTTACAAAAAAAATTTCAATTTTTTGCAATATCATAAAGTGAGTCAAAAGTTTTTCAAGTGAATATGTTATGGTATGGCTTTATTATTTGGCCAAATTTCTGTCCTTTCCAGATCCGTTCACCCCGACCTGTAAAGTTGAATCTAGGTCATTTATATACTTGACAAAAGGCAGTGGTTAATTCTGCCCAATTACAGTCCAGTTTTCGACATTCGTTGTTGGTCTTCCACCGCTACGAAGTGCAGATCTGTATGTCATGTTGGACAGTTCGTCAGTAAGACGGCTTGCCGAAGCTTTGTGGTTTACTCTGGTGGCCTCCACTAATGCAACTGACAGCCATTGTTGAAGTGAAAAATTCTTGAGTGCGGCATGAAACAACAATAAAAGAAATACTTTGAATAATTAAATATTCCGCACCTGATAACAATTTCTCACTCATGAACAAGTTTTTTGTTGTGCGATGACAAATGTGGTTATATCTCCATGTTAGCCTAAAGAAATAAATAATTTTTTGTAACTCATGCTATATACACTCTACTCTTCACAAGTCTATCACAGTCAGGCTAAACTAACAAACAAAATTGAACATGAATGTCTTCAATTCATTGCAAGCTATTATTAAACAATTTACAAAACAGTTTCCTAAAACGATTTTAGTTTTGGGCAAGAAGTAAGCGAACAAAAAGAAGAAAAGAAAAAAATAAAAACCGTCGTGGACAGGATTCGAACCTGTGCGGGCATAGCCCATTTGATTTCGAGTCAAACGCCTTAACCACTCGGCCACCACGACCTCGATGACAGCAGGGCAAAATATTGTACATATTAGAATTTCATAGCCGTGCTAGCGCCAGTATTCCTGTCATGGACGAAAGTGTGATAATGTTGTCTGTCACCGTACTTTCAAACAATTATAGAAAACGACAATGATAATACCAGCAGATCTATTACGCTTCAGAAAAAAGCAACATTTACATATTACAGGCTCAGCGCTGCGTAGCTGATGTCTTGGCGTTTTGCCAAAAATAGCTCGTAAGCAGTGAAGGAAAGCGTCGCTCAAAGGCGGGCGAGTCCACTAATGTAAATAGGAGGTAAAGGCTGGCTCAAGTTCACATGTGCAGCCGGAGAAACAAAGCCGCCGATATAAAATATATGCTACGTGATACAGCATGACCACACAGTCTGTGTGCGTTCTCACTCGCCGATTTTACTAGGAAAACGTGATGAAATGTGTCAGGAAATGCTCTAATACCCACCACAGCTTGCGTGCTGACTACCTCTTGCCACTGTTTCGTTGGCTGAGATATTCTCAGGGCAGTGGCACGGAATTCAAAAGCCATACTCCTGACAGCGCATGCGTTGGTCTGCACCTTTCGCTTTACATCACTGCCTCCACTGTTACGACCCAAACTGTCTGTATTATAAAGAGATGGCTTGTTCGAAACACACGACAGTTTAGACGCACAAAAAGTAACCAAAACCAGCAGATTTTATTTTACAATAATTTATTAGCTTAACAAGAACAGATAATAAGACTTATACAAATACAAAGTACTTAAGTTTAACAAGAAAGGATAGCAGTATCTATACAAATACTAAAGTAGGCCTACTTACAGTGTCAAGTCCAAACGGACGCATATATTCCACAATATATATACCACACAGGCATAAATGCTCAGAGGCAAATTCACAAGAGGGAAAATCCACAGTATAACTGAGTGTATGACGAAATATACACAAAATTCCACAGACAGGGTCCGTGTACTAATAAGCACTGTGTATACAAGAGCACAAATTAAACATACAAGTTCAGACTGAACAAGTGCTCGGTGGAGATAGGATATAACAAAGCCAGAGGCTATAAAGACACCAAAATTCAGCACAAATGGCCTACTAAAGTAATACACAGCGAAAGCATCCAAAACTCTCAATAATTCTCGGTTCTCTCCGTTTGACCTGCTTTCATAGGTCTTATATAGCCTGGTGGAATTGTCTAGAATAAGAAAATTCCTGAACACTTGATGTAAACAAACAGGCACCGAACTGCGCGCATTCTGGAATACTCTGGAATAAGGCAGAGGCAGGCAGCAGGCGCCGAACTCAGCGTATGTAAACAATGGCAAGCTAAATTTAGAAACTGACGGCAGTCGTGCAGATAACACCACTAATAAATTTTGTACAGAAATTTGGAACATCGCCGAGATCACTGGAGTCAAGGTGATGAGGTAGGAAGTGATGTCAGAAAACACAAACAATCTATTTCAACCGTTGTCTCTAGGATCAATCCTTGGTCGAGTCACACCTAAGACTTTAAAAGAGGAAGTTGTAACTTCCTCGCTTGACGTTCAGCATGAAGGGGATAGTGCAACGACTGGTTGACTCGTATCAGTATAATGGCTCGGGCGGGGCAGCTTACTTGCCTTCGGTAAGTCGTCTCAGTGATGCAGCACTAAATAAAAGAGCGGTGGAAATCCGTCCTGCAACAAGGAGGCACATTACACGTGCATGCACCCTAATGATTCCTTCGTCGTCATATGACTGAAAAATTGTTGAGTACGACGTTAAACCCCAAGCACTCACTCACCCGTTGTCTCTAATAATACTTAATGCACCCTCTTTATCTAGAGTATGTACAACATGATTCTAACCAAAACCTAAAACAATTTTATTGATGACTGCTGAATAAATAGTTCCGCGTGGGCAGACAAGTGATGAGGCTAAGCCTAAGCAAGCCTCCGTGCGTCTCACAGACTCCAAAAGTCCATAAGCTTGTCCATCTTGAAAAGTAGGGAGCGGAGCATGCGCTGTAAGAAGTATATTCAAAAGTTATGACAGGTTTGGAGAGCGCGATCGCTCGAGAATTCTCCTAACGGAGGGTTTTCTGCGATATAATACCACATCTGCAAGGAGGGTGTTTCTCGTTTCCACAGTGAGGAAATATCTCACTCAAGTCATAATTGTTTTGAAATGATAATTTATTTATTTATTTTACTGGTGTTTTACGCCGTACTCAAGAATATTTCACTTATACGATGGCGGCCAGCATTATGGTGGGAGGAAACCGGGCAGAGCCAGGGGGAAACCCACGACCATCCGCAGGTTGCTGCAGACCTTCCCACGTACCGAAATGATAATGGACCCCTTTGTGTGTATTTACCATTTTCTCATCTTCAACTATGCTTTGGATTTGGAAGTAAACAATTGCTCGCCCAGTCAAATGGGCTTTGCCCAAAGATTTGAGCGAACTTACACGTTACATTTAAATCCATTGCAAAACGCTGTAGCTTTTGGCAATCACTAAAGTGACAAAGTCAAAAATTTTACTGGATAAAATTGCTGGAATGTGTTTGAAATTCAGCTGATCCGACGTAATTTGGGATAAAAAAAATCGAATCGTACCAACCGCGTTGCTCTCCGTCCGATACTTTTATCTATAGAGAAGCTTAATTCTGCGATGGCCTGAGAATAAAGTGGCCTCCTTGGAAACCAGGCACATTGTTTCCAGCGATTTCAGCACGCGCAGATTGCTTGCCTGCCATGGCTCCTTACCGTTTGGTGATTGATTTGTGTAGATCGGTGTTAAATTATTTTTTTTTACAACAGACGGTATCAAGTGCCCCATCTTTACTATATAAATGCTGCAATAGTTTAGCACATGTATGCGTAGATATTTGGTATGCTATGGATTTGGAAGTAAACCAATTGCTCGCTCGTTGAAATGGGATTTACCCAAAGATTTAAGACCTTGTGGGCTACCAAAGGGCACGTAACTTTTAGCGGAATATTTAATGAAGAATCGTCCTTTTGCGAACATACACTATGTTTGCTATATATATATATACTGTAATATTTTAGTATATGTAAGCACTTGGACTGCGTTGAATTTGGAAGTAAAGCAATTACTCGCTCATTCAAATGGGCTTTGCCCTAAGATTGGAGACCTTGTTTGCTACCGAAGGGCACATATCGGAATATTTTATAAAGAATCGTCCACAGATGTACACGTTACATTTAAATGCGTTGTCATGCGCAGCAGCTTAGGGCAATCACTAGGGTGACACGATCAAAAATTTTACTTGGTAAAATTGTTGAAATGTGCTCTAAATTATGCTGACCCGATATAGACCCGACGAGAAATGGTATGGTGCAAACCGCCCTGTTTTCCGACAATTAATTTAAGCTACATCGAAGATTAAATCTTCGTTTACATCATAAAAAAAGTGCAACGGTCCGAACTGATTGGAAACCTGATATATTTTTTCCTGTGGTTTAGCAGACGTGTTGATTGCTTGCCTGGCTTAGTACTTCACTTATGTAAATCAGAGAATATTAAATGACCTATGATCCCTATTTAAATCCTGTAATATTTTAGTACATGTAATCTTAAACAATTGGCTCGTTTTGGATTTGTATTTTTTGGTGTCTCTGTTATGTAGATCAGTACTGAATTAATTTTTTTTTTACAACAGAGGGTATTAATAGCCCTATGTTTGCTGTGTAAATGCGTACACACTTGGTTTACTGTGAAAGTGTAAGTAAAACAATTGCTCGCTGGTTCAAATGGGCTTTATCTAAAGATTTTAGACCTTGTGGGCTCCCGAAGGGCACACAACTTTTAGCGGAATATTTTATAATCAATCGTCCAGCCGCAAACCTACACATTACATTTAAATGCATTGTAAAACGCTGTAGCTTACGGCAATCACTAGACTGACACGGCCAAAACTTTTATTGTGTAAAATTGTTGAAATGTGGTCTAATTTGTGCTGATCCAAGGTAGTTTGAGACGAGAAATAGAATGGTGCAAACCGCCTTGTTTTCCGACCAATACTTCCAGCTATATCGAAGCTTAAATCTTGGTTGACGTCATAATAAAATGCCCAGCAACGGTCTGAACTGCTTGGAAACCAGGCATTTTTTTTAAAGTGTTTTTAAAATGTGGCTTTTGCCTGGCTCCCCATTGTTTGCTAAGAAACTTGGTTTGCTTTGGAGGTGTTAGTAAAACAATTGCTCACTAAATCAAATGGGCTTTGCCCATAGATTTGAGACCTTGTGGGCTACCGAATGGCACATAACTTTTAGCGGAATATTTAATGAAGAATCGACCAATCTCAAACATACACTATATTTGCAATATAAATACTGTAATATTTTAGTACATGTGTATGTAGGCACTTGGAATGCGTTGAATTTAGAAGTAAAGCAATTGCTCTGCCATTTATAAATGCTTTGCCCAAAGATTTGAGACCTTGTGTGCTAGCGAAGGGCTCATACCTTTTAGCCGAATATTTAATGAAGAATGGTCCGGCCGTGAACGTACCCTATGTTTGATATATAAATACTGTAATTGTATAGTAGATGTTCATGTGGGCACTTGGATTGCGTTGGAAGTGGAATTAAACCAACGGTTCGGTCATTCAAATCAGTTTTTTTCCCAAGATTTGACACATCGAGTGCTACCGAACGGCACACAACTTTTCGTGAAATATTTAATAAGTGCAAAAACTTTATTGGGCAGAATTGTTGAATTGTGCTCAAAATTGTGCTGATTCAATGTAGTTCGGGACGAGGACTGGAATGGTTCAAACCGCGCTGTTCTTCCACCAATACTTTGAGCTATATCGAAGCTTAAGTCTTGGTTTACACCATAAAAAAGTGCCAAGGAACGGTTCAAACTCAAATTTTCTGCAGCTGGAGGTGGTGTGGATTTCTGTATATGGGTGTGTTGGACTGAGATTTACTGTATCTGGGTGAGGAAGGCTGAGATATCCTGTAGCTGGCTGTGTTGGACTGAGATTTACTGTATCTGGGTGAGGAGGGCTGAGATATCCTGTAGCTGGATGTGTTGGACTGAGATTTACTGTAGCTGGTTGTGGTGGTCTGAGATTTCCTGTAGCTGGGTGTGGTGGACTAAGATTTTCCGTAGCTGGGTGCGGTGGTCTGAGATTTCCTGTATATGGGTGTGTTGGACTGAGATTTACTGTATCTGGTTGTGGTAGGCTGAGATTTCCTGTAGCTGGGTGTGTTGGACTGAGATTTACTGTGGCTGGTTGTGGTAGGCTGAGATTTCCTGTAGCTGGGTGTGGTGGACTAAGATTTTCCGTAGCTGGGTGTGATGGGCTGGTATTTTACTGTAGATTGTGGTAGGCCGAGATTTCCTTCAGCTGGAGGTGGTGTGGATTTCTGTATCTGGGTGTGTTGGACTGAGATTTACTGTGGCTGGTTGTGGTAGGCTGAGATTTCCTGTAGCTGGGTGTGGTAGGCTGAGATTTCCTGTATCTGGGTGTGTTGGACTGAGATTTACTGTAGCTGGTTGTGGTGGTCTGAGATTTCCTGTAGCTGGGTGTGGTGGACTAAGATTTTCCGTAGCTGGGTGGGATGGGCTGGTATTTTACTGTAGATTGTGGTAGGCTGAGATTTCCTTCAGCTGGAGGCGGTGTGGATTTCTGTATCTGGGTGTGTTGGACTGAGATTTTCTGTAGCTGGTTGTGGTAGGCCGAGATTTCCTGTAGCTGGGTGTGGTGGGCTGAGATTTCCTGTAGCTGGGTGTGATGGGCTGAGATTTACTGTGGCTGGTTGTGGTGGGCTGAGATTTCCTGTAGCTGGATGTGGTGGGCTGAGATTTCCTGTAGCTGGGTGTGATGGGCTGAGATTTCCTGTAGCTGGGTGTAGTGGGCTGGTATTTTATTGTAGATTGTGGTAGGCTGAGATTTCCTTCAGCTGGAGGCGGTGTGGATTTCTGTATCATTGTGTTTATTACAGGAAGACGCCATAAGCATCAGCCACAACTGGATTAATGGCAACTTAGACCTAGGCTGGACATTCCTGATGGAGAACTTGGCAGATGTGCAGCGGGAATGAGCATTGCCAGGTGAAAATGTCTGTGAGAACAGCTTGTGGTTAAGGTGCTCGTTTTTCAGGGTTCAGATCCGGCTTTGGACTGGGAATTTTTATATTCTCCTGTTGTCACTGTAAGTGTGCCTTGATGACAAAAAAGCTGTTGGCGATGCTCTTGGGGCCGTTTGTGCAGCCTTTTGTTTCTTAAAGGCCACTTGACTTCCACCAATATGGTGTGCATGTCTGTTTGTGGCATGTGGGGGGAAGTTTGTGAGTACATATGATGCCCAGGGGATTCCGGTTTCTTCCACCCATAAAATCATTATTACGTCAGTTAAATGAATAAGTAAAACACTGAGATCACAGTTTCAGTCCAGCTCTGGTTGGCTTCTGAGCTCAGACTGGAACGTCATGAAACAAATGTTTCTTTTACCTACTTATGACGTCTAGGGGTAATACATCCAAAAATGTAAAAACAAAAGCGGTATTTACAAACTGTGCAAAGTAACGGGCTAGAATATTTAAGTGTACTACATTTATTTATTTATTTGATTGGTGTTTTACGCCGTACTCAAGAATATTTCACTTATACGACGGCGGCCAGCATTATGGTGGGAGAAAACCAGGCAGAGCCCGGGGGAAACCCACGATCATTCGCTGGTCATTTGACGTAGACAACGTCTAAAATATCAAACACTAATTTGAATAGAACAGAGATAGACCTCATACTCTGTACAGCGCATGCGCCACTCTCTACGTTCCATTTACATGACTGTCACCGTTGCAAATTTTGTACAACGGCGAGGTCATTGGGTCACGGTGATAAGGCAGGCAGTGATGTCAAGAAACACAAAAGCTCTGCGTCAATTTCTGTTTCTGAGGATATTTTATGCGCAGGCATTCTCTTCATCCAAAGTGTGCACAACATGATTCTGACCAACAACTGGAACAATTTCAATGCTGAATGCTGATTAAATTGTTCCGCGTGAAGAAACCGGTAATGAAACTAAGCCGAAACATACCCACGTGTGTCTCGTGTGTCAGGCTCCAAAGGTCAAGCTCGTCTAGTGGTGGCAGTGGTGTAAAGAGAGCGTTGGGAGCGGTATATGTGCTTTAAGGAGTATGGCTAGACCTTTTATGCTTATGAGGCTATATTTTGAATCACCAGTCAACTAAAGAAGTAAATATTACATTCCATGTATTTTTTTTTCAGATAATTTTGAAGGCTAGCAATGAAATAAAGTTCGAGCAATTTTTTCCGTTTCATTTCAACAATCGCCACCAACCGTCTGACCTCATTGAAGCAGTTGTGTGCTTGGAAGGGTGAAACCCATGATGATGTAAATGGGAAATTGTTGTCAATTGGAAATATCAAAAGGTTCAGAAAAGACATTATTGGTGATAACGTTAAAGACGATATTAGGACAGATGCCTGTGCAAACTTATCGGCTGTGTCAGTGATTCTGAATATGATGATGGCAACGATGGTCAAAGAAATGGTACAAAAGCTGTTGCTGCCGGACATTGCACAGATGTCTGCTGCAATCACTCTGCAAGCGGTGATAGGGTGTTCAAGGAGGTTAGCTCAAGAAATCATTCTATCCAAACCACTGAAGGAGGAATTTGTGGTGCTACGACTTCTAATCACACCTATCTACAAAACACAAGCTGCGATTTTACTCACGGGGTCCCATTAGACTCTGGGCAGTCCTTTATGTTCCACGAGTTTCAGAATGGTCCGTTTTCCTGGATCTTGCCGTGAAGAGTTAATAATAAAAAAGAACAACTGCCAAATTTTATTTGATCTTCAGAGATTGAAATATACGTTGTCGCCAATGCTTCAGAAGGCAGAATTCTCTTGCATTGATTTTAGGGAGTATTCGCCTTGCCATGAAGAATTATTGTTGTCTTTCTCTCAGGTTTTAAAGAAATGAGCAACAAATTTCCAAATTTTAATATGTGTTTGTTGTTGACTTTTATACTAATTCGTATTTTCTCACTTTTAGTATTAGCATCAGAAGATTGCTTCATAATGCAACGGTTGACTTTTGTTATTTTTGAGAATCAAGTTCAGGGTTGGGCCTGATAACCTAATGGTAAAGTGCCTGCTTCATAGGCAAGAGCTCAATCCTTAGCCCTGTCATACTTCAGGCTTTAAATTCTACATTTTTATTTCCTTGTCTTTGGTCTACGTAAGGCCATCTTTAAGAAATTCTTGGTTGAGTCAACTTCAATGTACCTTAAACCTTATTAGGAAAAAATAGGGTAGGTCAGTATGGAATTTTTCTTTCTTTGCTGGGTAATGAAAACAGATATCGATTTTAAGGTATTAAGGGCTCGAGAAAATATAAAAAAGATAAAAACAATCTTGGAGCCCTTTTTTGGAGGGTTGGTAGTGTGTTGCCCAACAAATGTATTTGTAATGATGGCCTTATGTGCCACACACAGGTCGGCTGAGTGTTCATGTACTGAACTTACATATGGTGTCAAGTTACGTGTCGTAAGCTTGGCGTTCCCTCCATAGAAGCAGCACTGTTGTTAATTTGTTTGGTATTTGGACTGCATGATCTCATAAAAGAGGACACCTTTGTGAAATGACTCAATATAATTGAAGATGTACAACATAGCGAGTAAAACCAGAGCAGCGACGACAGTGTGATAGCTGACAAACGGTCACACGTAACCGGTGAAATACAGCCTCTTGTCAGTTTACCTCTGTCAAGGTTTTATTCTAATTGTTCATGTAAATTCATAAATACGAGTATAAGCAATTTACACGCGGCGTAGCAGTATGGCATAAGCCGAATTAGGTCCAAAAAATGGAGTGATGTTGATTGCAATTTAAGTGATGGTGAGAGCAATTCTCACCCTCAAAAAACAATTCTATTACCCTTCGATTCCTTTTTATTACATACAACGCACTGCTTGGCTCTATGCCAAGTGCACATTATCTAAGTCGTTAGATACCCCCGATCAAGAGGCAGAAGCGTTTGACTTCTGGACGGGTCTATTGTAGTTCTATGGGTAGATAGAGGTTGTTGTTTACATTGATAAAGCAGACGACAAATATAAACAAAGAAACAAAATGGCTATTTTTTCTGTCGGAGCGAACGTTTATTTTAAAGAAGAAAAGTATCAGGTTACAGATAATTCAAAGCCCATAGGGAAGTTTGAATGCTACACAATAAGAGATAATAATGGTTTCACGAAAAGTTTTTTTTTTTTTACATACGGACCTGATAATTCTTCCTCCGAGTCTTTCTTTCAGCGGCCTCTCCTAAACGTCCCAGTTGACCACAAACCATGGTATAGCAATCAACCAATGGGTCTAAAAAAGATCGGATCCACGATATCTGATATTTCCCGCGATGCAAAACTTAGCCGCCGGTGCACCAATCTCTGCGTCCGGGCTACGACAGCCACAGTTCTTGCTGATGCCGGGATTACTGTGATGGACGTTATTATCTGTGACAGACCACCGCAATGAATCCAGTGTACGGAGTTATGTCACCAAACCGTCCGTTTCAAAGCGCCGTGAAATCAGCATTATCCTGCATGCTTCAAGTGTGTTATCAGAAAATGCTGAAAGTGAAAATGCCGTTGAGTGAAAATACTCCCATGTCAGTCAGGCCACTCCCAGTGCAAATACCCGAAGCTGTCGACTGTAATGTTACACATAACAATAGCAATACAACCCAAATGGCAAAATTCCAGTTTTCAGTCACGCCTCAAAGATTTGGAAGGCTGTTCAACAATGCATCACTAAATAACAGCAGAGTTCACATCAACTTCACATCCTCTGGAAAGCAGACTGGCTGCAGATCGTCATTTTCAACTCCCAATCCTTGTTTGATGTTTATCTGAGTTAAACTGTTGTTTTTTTTATCCACAATGTTCAGTCCGTTTACTCATGTTTTCTCTCTGCGAACGCTATTGTATGACTGCCGCCAATATATTGCCGTTGACCCAGATCTTCAAATTTGGTACATCATGTGACCTTTATGCATGAGTGTGACGTGTATATTTTACGTAACTGGTACAGCGCACTGAGTGAAACATGTGCACGAGGCTGGTTTAATGTACATATAACTTTGCACAGATTGCGTCATTACAAATTTAAATTGTGATAGCCATCCACTATTTTTCACAATATAATAAACGCAAATCATATTTATTTTCATGATACCTTCAACATATAAATTATAATATATTTATTTGCTTACTTATAATAAACATAAACACATATCTGTGATGTTTTTATTGTTTTGTTATTTATCAATATATATTGAGAAATTAATATTAAATTGAAAATGCAATCTGAAGTGTTCCATTATTTCAACATTCCTTACCCAGTGTTTATGAATTTGATACAGAATACAACACGACCGCAAAGCATTTACACAAGTAAACCAAATAATATTCAGTATCAAACTATTATTAAACTAATTTTGTGTTTCAATTATTATTTTTTTTTTTGGTACGTAATTCAAACTTTAATTACGCTTAAACAGTTGAGCTCCCCACTTTTGTTGTCGTTTTGTTGATGCCAGAGGTTTCCAGCTCCTTTAGCTCGTCAGACAGAGTTTGGGAAAACTTTTGATCTCCCCGAACTCTCGCTTCCAGCAACGAGCGACCTCCCCGGCTCACTGTCAGTGTTTGTCGCTGTTTGACACCGTGCCTGTCTTACCGAAGCCCACCGTGATAACAGCGTCTTAGCTGAATGCAGGACAATATGAAAGCAACCCTGCAGATGTTTTACTTTATAGTGCTATATTTTATAGTCGGAATTGTTTTCGAGAAACAAACGTATTCTTTCTATTATTCCATTCTAGTCGTGAAGCACGTCCGTAATATTTAGCATCGCATTTTAACACCCACTGTAAAACACATCATGGTGTCGTCGAGAATTAGGTCATGCCCCTTTAGAACGTTCGGTTGGACGAAAACAACGTGTCAGGGAAAGTGGGGGCGTTTTTTGCTGTTAATCTATACTGTAATGGCGTTTTTCTTATAATTACGAATACATTTTGCTGCTATCAAGGTAATAGAATAGAAATAATGTTCTCGTCAGGGTAGTCTAACGGTCGTATTACATCAAATCGATGTGGAAGAGTTTATATTTTAGGTCTCAGGCTTTGCCTTCGACCTAAAACTTGTAAACTCTTCCACATCGATTTGATGTAAAACTACCGTTAGACTACCCTGACGCGAACATTATTTCTTAAATCAGAATTTGAGCAGAGGTGAAAAAACACGAAAAGAACAAAATAAACAATGTTAGTACTACTTCAGTGAACATGTCATGTATTTTGAAGGACGTAACTATACACGTTTCTAGGAATGTTAAAAGAAAACTACGAAGATGAGCTCCTTTGGAACATCTAAAAGCGTTTGTACTTGGATCGAACATACCGAAATTTTCGGTATGTTACTTGCAGATCATGTTATAGATGGATCGGTCCAACACATCCGATGTCTCACCACCCACTCTCGTGACAACGTAACTTTTCATTCCATTCCTTGTGAAAGCAATTATGACGTCAGAAATATGGGACATTTGTAAACCAGTGTGTGGGACATCCGATTGACATATTTGCAACAATATTGCCTATGATTGGTCAATTTCGTGTTCTTCATTGATAGCTCGGAAAGGTCTTAAGCGTGACGTCAGAAAATGTGTATACACGTAGTGTTATGAAAGAGTAACAATCCGTGCATTTCATTTATGAAAGAGCAATCAGGGCTTATCAGTTTCTTGACTGCCGAAAAAGAGGACTGTCTTATGGGCCTGAGGGTATGTTTTACAAAGACCAGCAAGGAATGACTTGAGCAAGAACAGCATTTCTGTGAATGACACCTTCTTGACCATATCCAAATTGGTTACGCTTGATTTCACAAGTAGCAGACTTGGTGTGCTCCAGCTGGGAGCTTTTAAAGGACTTGGAAATCTCATTGAACTTGTCAGGCAATCCTGTGGGGTATTTTCCCAGATACTTAACAGCTGAGCTGTTCAAATTTCTTGTGAGTTTGAGAGCCATAAGTATTCAGAGGTTTGAACTGCTTGCTCCTTGGAAAGGAATAAATTTTTCTTTGAGCAAAATCAAGCAACTTACGACGTTGTTTCCAGATTTTCCTCGCGCTCTCGAGTTTGAGGATGGTTCCAAGATGCTGAAAGAACTCACAACAATTTTCTATCACCGATGGCAAAGTAGGTAAGTATCCAGACGACAGAAAATGCAATCTGTACGCCATAAAGGAGGACATCTTCATGGGGGTGCAGAGAGGTTACTGTCAGGAATCGAAAACTAGTGCGCTGACAAATTCATTGCGACAGGCACTTTCGACTATTTAACTTCTCCGGAACTATTGGACTTCAGTTTTAACCCTAAGCTCGAGTTCCGTAGCGTTCTTCTGTCTCTGAAGAATCTAGAAGGTAATAATATGACGGCGATCATTTTGGCGATGGTCAACGGGAACTTTGTCTGGGAACACTCGCGAAACCCTATACAACTTGACTACCTGGGAAAACTTAATATGTGATGGCACGCAGTAAACTTCTTACCAGTAAATTTGATGGCTTACTTTCGAAAAGGTGTGAAGGGAAAGTATATTGATTTCAGCCAAAGGGATGCAGGAACACTCATCCCAAATGTGGTGTGCGGAGATCACGATTGTTTTCAGGGTATGGCTTACCCAGTAAAGCTCTTCCAGGAAACGTCTTATGGTTCAGTGTCAGTGGGTGCGACAGTTGATTTCAATCACCGGTGAAGTTCAATTCAATTTCAATATCTCACCCAACCTGTGGCAATTAGCAGCTGCTTATGACAACATGAAAATGTGTTGGTTTCAACTCGCCAGCGGAGAAGCAAACGTTACGTATCTCTATCTTTCAGGCCTCAGAACATACCTCGATTTTATTTCAGATATTTTTCCAAAAAAAAAAAATACTCTCAAGCTGTCCAACTGTCCATATATGGAACGAGCCTTACGCTTTCGATCGTCTTTGCGCTACTGTCCAGGGAACTTGGGCATATCTGGGAACAAGCTGACAGATATGGACCTGGCACTTTTTATCAGAAACCATAAACTGAGAGAAATTAGTTTGACTATTAACAAGTTGCAGAGACTACCCAGGCCAGTTTTACGCATCTCTTAAAGCTGGATTTAACTTTTTAGAGCCATTTAGAGTCTCAGGAAATGAGTAAGTTGGATAAGTGGACGTTGCAAGCTGACAGTGGACACCCTTTCCAGGTTCTGTTCAGCGACAATCCGCTGCGACTCTCCAGAACTTTAGCTACAGTTAGTGGATTTTGAAGTGCGTAAGTCATACGTATCTGATAATGTCAGTGGTTGATATCCTGGCTCTACTATTCGTAATTTTCCTGTTTGTTGTGGTAAATCGTTACCGATTAAACCTCAGATACTGCCTCTGTACTAAACTGATGCCCCCCTGAGAACATGTTTGTTGACCATTAGTATATCTACGACGCCTTTGTGGCTTATACTTCTCACGACCACGAACGTGTCATTCGACAGTTGAGGCCCAAATTTGAACAGATGGACGACCTGGTCCGACTCTGTATTCACGACAGGGATTTCATTCCAGGAAAAACCCATTCATGAGATATAGTGAGAAAAAATGAAAGAGAGTATCAGGATTTTGTTGATCATCGGCCCAGCGTCTCTGGATTCCAGATACGGTCCTCTTGAAATCGAGTATGCCGGCATAAAATGCCTGGAAGAAGGCAGGGATGACGTCATCATCTGTGTGCTGATGGAGGGCATTCCAGTTCATCAGATGCCGAGGGCGATGGGAAGATGAGCTCCCTGAAGAAGAGTGCTTCTTCAGGATCAGGATCAGCAATTTTTTTGAAGTTACAATCGATCAGTAAAATCAGTAAATTTTTGAAGTTACAATCGCGATTTGACTCGCAGATAAACGTGGCCTGCGAAAATGGGCAGTGTTCCTGCCTTTTTCTTGCCTTCGTTTTAAAAAAGAGTTTTACATCATACTGATTCAACAGCTAACATGTGAAAAACTGCTCGTAAAATCTTTTTGAGACAATTGCATTGCACATCTTTACAAACGTCGTCCAAAAGTACTGACTATAACAGGCAAATATTTGTATTTAACGTTAAATTTGGGACGATTGTAAATATTTACTCAAGGTCGATCTGATTGTAATTTCTAATTGTAAATTACAACTGTCATAGCTTATAATCCCTTCGTGCAAGATAGTGTTAATTGTAAGCTAAGGCTAGGATCAAGATCTTAGGGATTTACAATCAACTTAGGCTTACTATCCCTTTGTGCAAGCGGTCCCAGGTTATTTACTGGCGTATTCCTAAAGCTGCTCTCAAGAAGTCTGAACCAAATATAACGTATTAAACCTCAAACCTTAAACCTCACTCATTGGTAATAAGTGAGGGACTTATTTACTGACCATTTGTGTTTCGTGTAGCTTTTGTCTTGTATTAATTGTTTTGTTTATATATTTGATTGGTATTTTCCATCGTACTCAAGAATATTTGGTGACCAGCATTATGGTGGAAGGAAACTGCGCAGAATCCGAGGGAAACCCACAATCAACCACCGGTTGCTGACAGACCTCCCCACGTCCGACCGGAGAGGAAGCCAGTATAGGCTGGACTTGAACTCACAGAGAGAGGCGCACTCATCACAAGGTTATTTTGAATGCAAGCTTGAACTAATTTCTATCCTATGTATGTTTTAAATCTAATGTTAATTACGCCATTTTAAGTTATGAATGAGGTTTTCGTTGTATACAGACATTGAAAAAAAAAAGAATACAACTCTTAGATATGACATTGTAAACAATACTTTAGATAATATTGATTCTAATTCTAATCATTTGGGTAAAATTAATGTTTTTAACAGTTGTTTTTACCATCTTAGTCACGTCTTAATATATGTATTTCTGAATGGTCACCCTAAGTTCGTCTGTCTCTCTGTCTGTCCATTTTAGCTAGTCAGTGCTTTTTATGAAACTTGTCAGGTATGGTAGACACAAAATGTAGATTTGCAGGATTAATTAATTCAGTGAAGTCATCTTCGTGTTGGAGATAAAGTTTAGATTTAAATAAGATGAGAATTTCAATACTAAAATGTGTAACGAGATTTTGTCAACGCAACTCTGCCTGATGTATTCATTAAACGGACATTAAGGAAACTTTGTAGATATGCCGTGGAGAATTACGTAGCTGAGGTGTGCATATTTTTTTCCATGCCGTGAATTATTTTCCATGTTATCGTCTTTCGAAGGCAGAATTTGAAATAAGATCTTGTCAACACATTTCCCGCCAAACTATTCCTTATTTTCAAGAAAACTTGGCAGATGCTTTAGGGACAATATATATAGTCGTGCGTGAGGTGATTTTTAAAATTTGTTTTTGCCATACCAGTTTAAATGTTTGTTTTTCGGGCAGAATGCATTTTTTCGGTGTCAAAGAAGGGTATCTATAAAATAAGAATACAACTGTAAAATCATCTTCATTTGTGGAAAATGTGGATTGTCTCAGAAATTATCTCTGTCAAAATATTTGCGTGATCGGAAATCCTTGAAAAACACGAAAATCCTAAATACCCTATTAAGATGAGGTAAAATAAAAAGATGGACTTTCAATTTTATTTCTATTCCATTTTTGGATATTTAAAGTTGGGTCGATCGTATATTTCAAACAAAATTAATGTTGGTGTCGCTTTAGTAGGCTTACATGGGATCCTCAAAGTCATTAAAACGGGTGTGTAGAAGACCTGATACGCTACCTTACTCTGTGTATAGTGCTTATACGTCGACTCTTGTATAAGGCGATCGTAGGCTAAGTTGATCGTAACTACCATGACAAAATATGCTTTTAACATGTGTCGCCAAGGTAGTTACAATCATCTTAGCCTACCACCACTTTGTGCAAGCTGCCCCTGGACTATTTCTCGGCTCTTACTCACTGACATTTGTTGCATGACTAAAAGTATGGTGGGACCTTCCGCAAAACGATACCAGACCTTCCCACGTACGACCGGAGAGAAAGCCAACGTGAGGGCATTGCGCCGCGCTGGCACGCTATCCCACCGCGGTTACGGAGGCCCTTCCTCCACGTTGATGGGACGGGCCGCTGTTGCTGTTGGAGATAGTGATCTTCTTAGTTTAATGAGGTGTAGTTTTGAAATGCGCATGCGTCGCAGCTTGTGGTCGTAAACCGGTCAATTTGATGATGACGCGTTTGTGATATAAACATAGGCCTATAACTTTGTGAGTGATGAGCACTCAGATAGCCGTAATTTGTATCTGATGTAAAGGATCTATACCCGGAATAAAATCTTTATGATTAGTTTATGAATTATTGATGATTATTAATATCATATGTCAGGGTATTTACAACTGATTAACTGGTGACGTTTATAGTGAGGTTAATTACATGTAATTAGCCGTGCTCTTAAGGGGATCAAAAACAAAGACTGATTAAATTTCATGAACGATGTAACTGAATCAAACTGTGTATATAATACGACGTCATATGACTCTCTATATAGAATACCATTACACAGTAGCTATATACGTGGTTCAATCAAATCAATAGCATCGTACCACGTGACCATTCTGCACTTTAACCGAGTTTGGATCCCGGAAAGCCGTATTTTTTTCGTCTTGTATGGTAGCAAAGGGAGGTGGCTTTAAATGTTAAAAGCCTTTAAAGGCACTGTCGTCTGCTGTCTGCGTTTCAGCAGATATTGACGGAGGAAGAAATTTCATTACTTGTTGATTTCCAAATTCCGCAAAATACTTAGGCGAAGACCAAAACCGATTTCAAACGCTGGCTACATGGTGTATTGCGCGACGACGACGCGGAGATCCAAAACCATCCTCTAGGTCAGTCTTATACACTATCACCTTTAGGCGGCCGAAAGGACTCATGACTGATTGATTTACCCATAGGGACTCTCCGTGGCCGAGCGGATTAGCACGCTAACACGACACAATGACCCAGTAGCCTCCCACCAATGCAGTCGCTGTGAGCTGAAGCCCAGCTCATGCTGGCCTCCTCTCCGCCCGCACGTGGGAAGGTCTGCTAGCAACCTGCGGATGGTCGTAGGTTTCCCCCTTGGCCCCAGTTTCTTTCCGCCATAATGATGACCGCCGTCGTAGAAGTGATATATTTATGAGTACCTCGTTAAACAGCAAATGAAAAAATAAATTTACCCATATTTGAGCCATTACGTAGCTATAAATGGATGTTAGGAAATTTTGTTACGGGATAAAAAAAATGTAGTCTATTCGCTGAGACATTCGAGTAGGACGTGTTACTGCCAGGAGTTTGTTCTAATCGCATGTTGGTGCAACAACTGTAAAACAATACTCCTTGCTCATCACTCTCCATGCTCACTGTCCAGCCACTTCTTGAATAACTATGACAGCCCAGGCATTATTGGTGCTGAAACCAGGCTTATTGGGTTTAACATTATGAATTAGAAAAAAGTATCCTAACTTCATTTTTCTGTGCAAGAATATGTCCTACGTGTCACTTACAAAAGGCAATTTTGGTAGCTGGTTTTACAGACAGCTGAATATACAATAATTAAAAGCACATAACATTATGCCAGACGTCACTTATGGCTCAATAATGGGAAACGATGTCGTGGTAACACGAAGCGATGACACGAAGGCGATGGCACGAAGCCGTAACACGAAGCGATGACACGATGCTAGCGTCATACCATCTCTTCGTGCCATCGTGTCATCGCTTCGTGCCATCGCCTCGTGCCATCGCCATGCGATGCAACGATGGTGCGATGGTACAAGGATGGACTCACCTGGCTTCATCTTGTTTTCACATTTTCTGCCTTTATTTATTTATTTATTTATTGATTTGATTGATGGGGTTACGCCGCGCACAAGAATATTCACTAAAACAATGGCACCCGGCCAGCGTTATGGTGGGAGGAAACCGGAACAGCATCAGGTGGCCTGCAGACCTTCCGTCGTACATGTTTCTGTACGACCGAAAGGAAGCGGCCATGAGCTGGACTTGAACTCATAACGACCGCAGTCTCCTGACTTCTTGGGTAAGTGTCTAGAAATAGAGCAGGTCCAATGTTTTCCATCAGACAATTGACTATGCTTCACCGATTACGGAAGCAAATATTTCTAGGAAGTGTCGTTATTATTTATTTATTTATTTCATGAATGCTTAAAACCATACCCAACAATTTTTCACTTATACGATGGCGGCCAGTTTTGGAAGTGGAGAAAATCAGATGGGCTGTTGTAAATAATCCACTGACCTTTGGTAAGTGATTGTGAGAGTTTTCCACATGTAACCTCCTAAGGCAGCTCGCACAAAGATTTCGTAGCTACAATCGATTGTAAGCCCTGCAAATGAGTTTACTGTTGATTGTCAAAATGAGTTGCTCATAGGAACTGTAAGGCGATTGTAAACTTTATAAGGCCGATTCGTTCATAAAGGTGGCCAGTGTAAATGGACAATGTACGGGCCAAAATCTTTTCTTGCCCTCATTTTCAAAAGAGTTCTATATTCTATTGACTCAGCAGCTAACAATAACAACATATGCAAAAATACTTTGCAAACTGAGTCCAAAAGTAATAGCTAACATTATACCTAAAGCATGTATTTGTACTTTACCTTAATTTTGGGGCGATAGTGAATGGGCCGACCTGATTGTAATTTCTGATTGTAAGTTATAGCTGCTTGTATCTTAGCTTACAGTTCCTTTGTGAGGGGTGTGTTGATTGTAAGGCTACGATCATGATCCTAGCGATTTACAATCAACTTAGGCTTATATACACTCTTTTTGTGCATAGATCTGCAGATCATACACCTTCTGGTGTTCTTGAAGGAATGCAAAACTGAGCACATGGCCACAAGAACATCGTCTACTGCTTATAGTCCCCAAGTCCCCACAGACAGTGAGAGCAGTGGAACCTCCAAATTCCGGCCTTAGGCCGATTTTAAACCCAACCTCGCGTGTAAGAAAACTCATGCCTTGGTCTGATACAGTAATTGCCCAGCATTCTTTGTATTTATTTATTTCATTGCAATGAATGAATGAATGATTATGGTTTAAGGCAACATCGGAAATAATTCTGCGCTGTCGTGGCGTGAACAAGTTGAAAGCCAGAGGCGGAAAATGGTTTTTGATAAGCTAATGAGAACATCCAAATCAGTTAAAACCAGAACACCAATATGTTTTTATAATGTTTAATCTAGTAAACACTATATGTATATATCTATATGTAATAATAAAATAAAATATATATTTTCTGATATAGGCCAATGGCCCTCAAAATACTTCATTGGTGAGTAAAGTTTTAAAGTCAGTTTTAGGTTTGAGTAAAACTGAAGCCAACTGAATACAACCACCCTTCTTCCAGTAGGCATACCTAACAAACTTCTTGGGGTAAGGCCTACCTGACAAACCTGGTGCAAGGCTTATCTGACAAACCTCCTTGTGAAGGGCCTACCCGACAAACCTCCTGGTATACGGTAGAAGACAAACTAGTGAGTGATGGATCTGAACACGATACCTCACTAGAAAAAACACCAATTGTCCCAAGCAAGAGTCACCCCTAAGACGAGTTTGCCAGTGACAAATTATACCGCACGCTTAAGATTCTCGTTCTGAAGAGCACTTTCACAAAACTTGAAAGCGGGTGTGGCGATAAGGTAAGAATTTGAAAGGCATCTTACCCAACAAATCTGTGTTCAAAAATATTTTCCTCCATTTTTCATTTGTAAAACATATACAGGGTGGGCCAATAAAATGTTACCATTAAGAAATTCCTGCCATTTCAACAATAATTAATATATTTCTTTCAAATTCAGGTGAATCCTAGATGAGGCCTTAGATTTTTATCCAGAAGCATCAGAATGGATCCAGCTACTCGATATACGGTGCAAGAGAGGATTAAGATTGTGGAAGCTTATTTCGCTACAAATTCGGTAGTTCTCACTCAGAGACAATTCAGAAGGGACTTTCCGGGGAAAAATCCTCCCAGTAGACTGACAATCAGGCGTCTGCTAGAAAAGTTTAGAGAAACAGGTAGTGTTGGTGATAAAAATAAAGGACACAGTGGTCGGCCACGGTCTTCGAGGACAGATAACAATATTGAGGCTCTGAGACAACGTTTGGAGGAATCACCACGGAAATCAACGAGACGTTTGTCACAGGAGGTCAATCTCTCAAGGACAACTGTTAGACGGATAATGCACCAAGATCTCCATCTGTTTCCCTACAAAATTCAGATTTTACAATCTCAGACTGCAGCAAATAAGGAAGAGAGACGAAACTTTTGTGTTAACATCAGTCAGCGCATTGAAAACCAGCCTAATTTGCTGGACTTGATCTTTTTTAGCGATGAGGCACATTTCCATCTCAGTGGACATGTTAATAAGCAGAATATGAGATTCTGGGCCCAGGGCCAACCTCATGAACATGTTGTTCGCCCCCCAAGTACCGAAAAAGTTACTGTGTGGTGTGCTATTGGTAGGAGTGAAATAATCGGGCCGTATTGGTTTGAAGACGAGCGCGGACGTCCAGTGACAATCAACACGGAGCGATATGTGGAAATGATGAGGAGGAAATTTATCCCAGCGCTACGGAGGAAGCAAGGGATTGACATGAACACTGTGATTTATCAGCAGGATGGTGCAACCCCACATTGCTCGAATGTGTCATTGGAATACCTCCGGCGGTATTTCCCTGGAGACAGGCTTATCTCGCGTAGAACTGACAACCCATGGCCGGCACACTCCCCTGATCTTTCCCGAGCTGATTATTTCCTTTGGGGTGATTTGAAAGAAAGAGTCTATGCCAACAATCCGCAGACAATAGAGGCTCTGAAGGCGAACATTCGTCAGGAATTTCGGAGGATTCCATTGGATATGTGTGACCGCGTTATCACAGACTTCAATGTTCACGTAGCTACTGTGATTCAGAGGAGAGGCGCGTGGATTGAACACGTTATTAATTATTGATCTTTACTCAGAAATAGAGACAAAAATAGGTGATATTTGGTATCAAACAAAAATTTTGTTCTCCTGTGACAGATTCATGAAAAGATATGTAACACATATTCTCACACAAAAAAGTAGTGGGCGATTAGAAATGGTAACATTTTATTGGCCCACCCTGTAACATGTGAGTGTATATGTGTTTGTAACGGGGTATCAGTTTTAGAATTGCTATATGTGTTACGGTCAACTAATGAAAAGGGTTTGAAGTGTCCTTTTTTCAGAAAAACATAGGATGATGACCAGTGTTCACCAAGTTGACAGTTGATTGTCAGACCTGTCGATTGCGCTCTGTCAAACACACCGTTTGTTATATACTGCTTCCTGCCCACTTGCAGTTTTTTCGTAACTTTTTTCATTGATTATTGGAAACCTTTAGGCATCTTCATTTACGAAAATGTCACGAGAAATATGACTTACAAAGTTTCATGAACCTGGGCCTGTATATATAAAGGAACTTCAGTCTTAAGTCATAAACTGCAAGTCTTTAAAAATCCTGACTCAGAGCATGAAAGAAAGTACATGTACATTGCCGTGCAGAAAAGAATCAGAGTGCACATTTTAAACACTCTGGAGCGAAACATCTTAATTGTAGCTGAAGTTTTGACCTAACTCTTAAGACGTTTGATTAATACGGGCCCTGGTGCCTGGTACACAAAGTTGTCATTGACTTAAGTCATGCTCACACTTGTGATATTATTCCTGAATTTAGATTCAAACTTCTCTAATTTTCAGTTCTGTCTTGAAAGCCCAGGGCAAATCTTGCAGTGAAAAAAAATAAAAATTTCTTAGGTAACTCAACGCAGTAATGTCTTTTTACGTTTAAGGACTTATTGCAGCACTCAGAGGCTAGAGCAAGAACGCAGGACTGGTTGCCCTGGTGTCCAGATAGTGTGACTTGGTCTGGTGTCATGTCTGGTGTCTTCGTTATGATACTTCAATGCAGTCAGCATATTGGCGGCATGGACTCGCCCATCTTCAAGAAGACAAAGTATATGTACACACTCCTAATGACTCTTCGTCGTCATGAATGATAACATTGTCAAGTTGGACGTAAAACCCCAAGCATAAATGCACTCGCAGATGCACAAATATTTAAAGGTGGGGAATGTAACTCACAATTTATTGTCTAGAACTCTTGATAACAGACCAAGGATTTCTGTGCCTTCCGATCAGAGATCCATTTCAGGGTGATGATTTTGTGCCAGTAATTTTCCACCACTGTTGGATTTCTGTTGGAATCGACCAAATCGATTATTTCCTCTGATTATAGATAAAAAGTAAAAGATCTGGTTTTGAATTTTGTCTTACATTGTTCACTGCTCTGTTCGACTGAGAGCAGCTTTGAGGTTCCGCCAGAAGATGATCTGTGCCTCCGGATCAGCGCTCCACTTCAGGAAGGTGATCTTGTGCCAGAGGTTTCTCAGCGCCCTCGGCATCTGACGAACTGAAATATCCTCCATCAGTACACACAATATGATGTCGTCTCGGCCTTCTTCCAGACACTTCATGCCGGCGTACTCAATCTCAAGAGGACCGTACGTTGAATCCAGAAAGGCAGGACTGATGATCAACAAAATCTTGCGACTCTCTTTCATTTTTTCCACGATGTTTTCATGAATGGGTTTTCCGGGAATAAAATCCCTGTCGTGAACGCACAGCTGGACCGGATCATCCACTAACTCAAGTTTTGGTCGTAATTGTCGGATGACCCATTCGTACTCGTCAGAAGTATAAGCCACAAAGGCGTCGTAGATGTACTCGTGGTCAACAAACATGTTCTCAGGGGGCGTCAGTTTAGTATACAGCCAGTATCTGAGGTTTAATCGGTAACGATTTACCACAACAAACAGCAAAACTACGAATATTAAAACCAGGATACCAACCACTGATATTATCAGGTAAGTATGACTGACACATTTGACTTGAAAGTCCATTAGCTGTAGTTTTAGGGAGTGCAGAGTCACCCAGGTTCCGTTGGACAAGAGACACTTGTATTTGTCTACATTATCAAAGTGTTTTGTCCTTTGCAGTAGCCATTGGACAAATATGACCGTTTCACAAGAGCATTGCAATGGGTTGTCTCCCATTAATACCTGGAAAGGTTGCCCGTATTCAGCTTGCGCGATCCACATGTCCAATTGTTTCATTTCGTCCAAACGAAAATGGGTGAAGGCATTGAAACTTAAGTCAAGTTTTTTAAGTGTAGAGAGATGGTACAGGGTGAGGGGTAATCGCTGCAATTTGTTTCTCGACAAGTTAACGAATGTCAGCTTCTGATTTGTAACGAACAACTCTGAATCTAAGTCCGTAATCATGTTTCTAGATAAGTCGATTTCTTCCAGCGCCTCCAAGTAATTAAACATGGCTGGTTTGGCTTTTATGTTTACGACTGAATACATATTTGGACAACTAGACAATGACAAGGTAGTCAATTTACGAAAATTTTGGAAAAAAAATGAAGTTATCATTTTGCATCGTGCCCCGGAAATATCGAGATGAGACAGATTGGGAGTTTCGCTGCCGAAGTTTGTGGAGCATAATTTTAGATTGATGTATGCCGCTCCGAAATAACGAAGATTCGGCGCAAGTATGACGGCTGAATATCCCTTTGCGACAAACCAATCTTCACATCCACTGAAACTAAACCATGCCAAGCTTGGCGGAAGTATAATAAACGCGGAGTTGTTCCTTGAAGATTGCCATGGTGTACTATTGATCAGATCTTCGGTTCTTGAGCTGCGGTACCCACTTCGGCTGAAATCCAGGTACGTTAACCTGGGACTGTTTCGGAGGTATTGCATCAGTTGTGATGGCCAGACGCTGAGCCTGTGCTCTGACATATTGAGGTACACCAGGCAATCTAACCGAAGTCGTACCGGGTTGTCCGAACGCTCATCGTAAAAAATAAAGTTCCGAGAGAGGTCCAGGGAATCCACACATATCTTACTCAAGTGCATGAAGTCAACGGCTTCCAACTTGTATCCTACGTGAGCAATGTCACCGTTAACATTTTCCATATTGATTGTTGTCATGTTAAATGGAGCGCCCTGAAGAGATAAAAGTGAATTGCGCAGCCCAAGCTGCACGTTAAAGCTAAGGTCCAACACTTCCAGAGAGCTCAAAGGGTAGAATGCCCGGCTTTCAATTATTTTAATTTCACATTGGGCTAGGGTTAGTTCTTTGATTGCAATCCCTTGGAAAATCACAAATGTTTCATTCTTGATGGTTGACCACTCGCACTTACTAGGAAGCGAGGCCTGAATAATTTCGCCCTCAAACGTAGAAATCTTTGTCAGTTTTGTCAACTCTTCAAAGCCAACGCCAAATGTAAATTCGTGTGGAAAGTCAAAGAAGAGAGTAGTCAGCTTTTTAAGTTTATTAAAAGCAGTATCTATTCCTTGCCAGACATCTAGATCAAGGTATTGTTGTATACATATCACTTCCAAACTGACAAGAGGTTCAAAAAGTCCGATCAAAAGTTCAGGATTAATTTCTAGCTCGCTGTTTGACAGGTTTAAGGAAATAAGATTTTCAAGTCCAAAAAAAGCAGCGGGCTGAAGGACGTCCAGTAGATTATACGACAGGTCCAATGTTTGTAGCTTCGGCACCTTTACAAATGTTCGATTTTCTACGAATAAAATTCCATTAAAGCTCAAGTCAATTCCACGAAGATCGGCAGAAAACAACTCTGTAGGCACAGACCGTAATTTCTTACGTCTGCAGTCAAGCCAGTTTGTGGTTTTGTCATAATGGCATTCAGAACAGAACGATCCACTCAGCGAGGTCAGGAAAACAAATACGGCGGCCTTGGAACAACGCAGCATGATGAAGGCTAGTCTCCTTGACACACCTTGATCTTGTAAAAACCTTTCTTCTCATAGAACCTGCAACGGATTAAAACCAACTGAGCGATCATGTTAACTGCGATTGCAAGTGGGCTTATCGTCTACAGCAACGCGTCAATACGGCATTTTTGAATTTTGATATTACGACATCGTGGTGATGTCCCTTTGTGACGTTTCGTTTTGCGGCAGGGTAGGGGAAATAGGAGAGTTTCGAGTTGGAATTCTTTTGCTGTCAAGTGTAAAAACAGTCCTACTGTGTCATGTGACTTTTTGTGCCTGGGAAGGTCTTCCACCAACCTACGGATGGTTGTGGGTTTCCGCCAGACTCTGCCCGGTTTCCTCCCACCATAATGCTGGCCGCCGTCGTACGAGTCAAATATTCTTGAGTTCGGCGTAAAACACCAATCAAATAAATGAAATAAATAATACATATGACTTTTTTAACGATGTGTTAGGCAACCTTTGTTGGCATTAATATTCTGATCAACTGTCTGACCCTGCTCCTTAAGCACAAATGTCACATCTTTCACAAACGCACCTCAATTTTCTCCATCATTTGTCTACTCTAAATTACTTTTTATGGCACTTTTATCAGAAGCACATGTTGTAGTAGATGTGGTCAAAAATATTTGCCTAACATTTTTGACAGGCCACATTATACAGTTTGATTTTCTCTACGTTTATCGAAACTCCCCTATTATTTCACTTTAAAGAGGCTATCCTGTCTGCTAATCCATTCATGTAAAGCTTCTGAGATTTGTAAGAATTGAAACAATGAGGATCTATCAGCGAGCCGGCAGCGACGCTGCAACCACCTTGACATCACTTTATTGACGTCATATGTTTCTTTCCCAGCTCATCATGATGGCTTAACATTACAGACAGTACGACGTTACAATAGAAACTAATGCATTGTAACAGTGTAAACGTTACGCTACAGTGCATTCTTGACGTAACAATGCCTCGAAATCCTGCTTCACACTAGCGCCACCTCAAGGGATGATAAAATATACCGCCTCCTCACAGTAATCTGTTAAACCACACAACTGACACCTAGTTACAGACTACAAAGAAATGACCACAAGGTTACCATCGATAAATTCACAAAAAGTGCAACTTTATCAGTCTACATACAATATCTTCAGAATATGCTCAAACAAGCCTTGCAAACATAAGAAAAGGTTGAAAAATCACAGTACTTTAAGTTTTCACTTACCGACCCCTTTGAAGCCTGAAGACTTTCAAAGCTGGAAATACTGTGGAATTTATTTAAACGATCTAAAGTTCACTCATACGGAAATATTTTTTTAAAATATTCAGGTAATTCAATAACTTAATTCCTGTTTAATCTAATCTAATTGGTCGGCACTTTTCCCTAATACCACACACGGAAACAATCCTCATTATTATAATTTAGGCAGAGCCGTAATTATCTGAATTTTATAATTATGGGCAAATTATAATAAAATAATGACTAAATAATTATGACGGATTCTATTACCCTTCGATTTCTTTTTATTACATACAACGCACTGCTTGGCTCTATGCCAAGTGCACATTATCTGGGTCGCTAGATATCCCCATCACGAGACAGAAGCATTTGGCTTCTGGACGGGTCTATTGTAGTTCTATGGGTAGATAGAGGTTGTTGTTTACATTGAATAAAGCAGACGACAAATATAAACAAAGAAATAAAATGGCTATTTTTTCTGTCGGAGCGGACGTTTATTTTAAAGAAGAAAAGTATCAGGTTACAGATAATTTAAAGCCCATAGGGACGTTCAAATGCTACACAGTAAGAGATAATAATGGTTTCACGATAATTTTTTTTTTACATACGGACGTGATAATTCTCCCTCCGAGTTTTCTTTCAGCGGCCTCTCCCAATCGTCCCAGTCGACCACAAACCATGGTATGGCAATCAACCAATGGGTCTAAAAAAGATCGGATCCAGCTGAGTGAAACATGTGCACGAGGCGGGTTTAATGTACTTTGTACAGATTGTGTCATTACAAATTTTATACGAGAAACAAACGTATTTTTTTTATTATTCTATCCTAGTCGTTAAGCACGTCCTTAATATACTACCGGGCAAAAGCCAACACCACATTGCCAGAACATTCAATTGCAGTCAAGCCACCACCAGCAGACTGTTGGGTCGTTACCGCCTAACAGGCAGGACAAGATCGCCCAAGATCGGGCAGCCCAAGTGTTACAACGCCTGGCGAAGACCGGTACATCAGCACAATCCACCTGCGTAACCGGTTTGTGACGGCGACGTCAACGACGGAAACGGCACTGGGACACCCGATCAGCAGACGCACAGTCTTACGACGACTCCGCGTGAGTGGGAACTTAGCCTATCGTCCCTTCCGTGGAATGGCATTGACTCCTCTACACCGTCAAAACAGGCTGCGTTGGGCAAGAGTTGTACGTCGATGGCAGCGACGAGACTGGGAAAGGGTGCTGTTCACTGATGAAAGCCGATATAACCTCTTCAGAAATGATGGTCGAATTCGTGTGTATCGACGCAGGGGAGAGCGATTGGCACAAAACTGCATTCAGAATGTCCACCCTTTTGGTGCTGGTAGGGTGCTTGTATGGGGCGGAATTTGTGGACAGGTGAGAACGAGATTGGTCATCATCCAGGGAAATCTGACTGGCCGAAGACACCGAGATGAAAAATTGGAACCTGTTGTGGTGCCATTCTTGCATCAAAAGCAAATGGGCATCCTTTTGCAGCAGGACAATGTACGACCTCATACCGCCAGAGCTGTACTAAATTATCTGGACACCGATGCCAGCACGATCGCCGGGCATGAATCCCTTATAGCATCTGTGGGATCATCTTGATCGACGTCTGAGACAACGCGTCCCTCCTCCACAAAACAGGCAACAGCTCGAAAAGGCTTTATTTGAGGAGTGAAACAGAATTCCTAGTGACATCATCCGGCGGCTGACGACTTCCTTGAGGAGACGTATTTTGGCTTTAATTGATGCAATGGGTTCTCACACACGCTACTAACGATCTGCCTTATGACATGATAGGACATTAGGTACACCTTTTTTTAAGGGAATCCCTTTACTTGCATTTGTGTAATTTTTTTTAGATTTACCCCATGCCTTCTTTACTCGGCCTGACAGCAAGTGTAATATCCATATGGCTTTGAATTTATAAACAGAACTTGGAAAATGGTTTATTGCAATATAATGCTTATCATGTTGATACTGTCTGTCTTTATTTCTCTTTCTTGTGGTGCTGAACAAGGTTATACGTTTCTTTTGCCCGGTAGTTTATTTAGCATCGCATTTTAACACCCCCGGTAAAACACATTATGGTTTCGTCGAGAATTAGGTCATGCCCCTTTAGAACGTTCGGTTGAACGAAAACAACGTGCCAGGGAAAGTGGGGGTGTTTTTTGCTGTTAATCTATACCGCAATGGCGTTTTTGTTATAAATACGAAAACATTTTGCTGCTACCAAGGTAATAGAATAGAAATAATGTTCACGTCAGGGTAGTCTAACGGTAGTTTTACATCAAATCGATGTGGAAGAGTTTACAAATTACCCTGACGCGAACATTATTTCTTAATTTTACTAAACATTTTTGAATGCCGACTGTTTTGTTGTTGTTCACCGCCATGCAATCTTGAAATAGTTTTGCCAAATCAAAATAAGCTTTTTGAGAAAAAGACTTAATACCAGTTCTGTAGTAAAGATGGATGGGTCGGCTAGCTGGATTAGGGTGGTGTAGGGAGCGGCGTTGAGCTGCTTGGTTTTAAACTGAAGAACATATGAGGCGCATTTGAGTCGCTGTTCTCGTGTTGAGCTTAGACGAGAACGAAGTTTGGAATGAGAAAATTTAACACGAAATCACTGTTCGGAAACGAGAATTTCACGCCCCATTTTTCCGAAGTTGGAAAGGGGAGTAACGAAAACGACATTAAGCGCCCTCTGTGTTGTTTGTGCACTTAAGCCAAAAACATTCGTATCGACTGCACATACTAATGTGGATTTAAACACATGAGATGTGATTCAGTCACAGCCCTCTGGCTCTATTATCAAAGTCTACACAATCGATGACTCAGTATTACTAAGTATGGAAGCTGTATGAGGACATCTCGCACCACGGCGCTTATGGCACCGTTCTCTTGTCGCGGGCCACGACTCGTGGGGTCCACGTGATGTAGAAATCCTGCTAAAAGAAATTGACATGTGTTTGTCTGGGTCATTCTTAAACCTTACACAACACTCATGAAATGAATTATGAAACTTCCTCTCCGGGTGTATATACGCGAAGAGATATGGTAGCAACCTGCGCATGATCCTGAGTTTCCCATGGGCTCTGTCCGATTTTCTTTCACTACAAAGCTGATCACCGTCGTATAAGTGAAATATTCTTGACTATGGCGTAAAACACCAAGGTCCGAAGTTTTAATCACATCTAATGTAAATCTTGCTAACACTTTACATGTTTATTTTTGTATTAAAGTGTTTATCCGATGATGATCTTCTATAAAAACTAGTGCTCAAAAGAAAGTATACACCAAAACAAATACATAAAAATCGCGCAAAGTAAAAAATTGAGAAATTATCAATGATGAGCCCTATTACCCGTGTAAACGCCGATCTATCCAGGGAACAAACTGGCCCAACAAAGCAAGATTTGCCTAAACTTAGCATAAAATCGAGAAATGGCCCTTCCACGTGTAACACGAAATGAAGGTGCATTTTGGCGGTATAAATGAGTCGACGGGAAACGTTAGGAACACATTCGCCAGAAAAACACCAGAGGTATGCCACGTTTGAGCCAAGTTGAGCGAGAGAGAGCTGTCGGCATGGCCCAGCAAGGAGCGACCAACGCCGCCATTGCCAGAACCTTTGGTTGCACAAGAGCAACTATCGTCAGACTTATGAAGCGACCCCGGCAGACAGGCGTTACATCCGACAGGCCTAGGAGCGGTCGACCACGCGTCACCTCCCCCTCTGAAGATCGACACATCCGGACCATTCACCTCCGCAATTGGAACGTAACGGCAACGTCAACGGCGGCGACGGCACTAGGGCACCCGATTAGTCGACACACAGTTAACCGTCGACTACGTCAACACGGTATTAGGGCACGTCGGCCGTATTGTGGAGTTTATCTGACGCCTCAAAATCAACGTCGTCGGCTGATATGGGCCAGGCGCCTTCTACGCTGGCAGAGGCGTGAATGGGCACGGGTTCTCCGACGAGAGCAGGTTTTGCCTATACAAAAATGACGGTCGGGCTAGGGTATACAGGCGTGTAGGAGAACGTTTGGTGCCAAATTGCGTTCAAGCAAGTTCGAGCGTTTGGAGGTGGTAGTGTGATGGTGTGGGGAGGCAACTGCGGCGATCTGAAGACGATGCTGGTGGTGATTCATGGGAACCTCAATGCTCGCAGAATGAAGTTTTACGACCGGTTGTAGTGCCATTCATCCACCAACAGCAAAGAGGAATTTTGTACCAGCATGATAATGCAAGACCTCATACTGCAAGATTGACGAACAACTTTCTACAGAACGCCAAAATCGATCTCTTACCATGGCCGGCATGTTCCCCCGACCTCAATCCAATTGAGCACTTGTGGGACCACCTGGGCAGACAAGTCAGAAGACTGCCAGTGCCACCTTGTTGAAGAGTGTCTCCAACAAGAATGGCAACGAATCACACCTAACGTCATTCGACGCCTGACGTCATCGATGCGGCGACGTGCTGTGGCCTGCATCAATGCCAATGGAGGCCACACTCGCTACTGAGCATGATTTGAATGACATTTCCAGAGGGAAAAATGCTTCATTTGAATTTTGCAAATGTGTAAATATTCTGTTGACACCATATCTCTTTGACTGACCATCAGACCAAACCTTCACCATTTAATGAACTGTATGTATGGACGTTTCAGGTGAAATGGAATATTCTTATGGAATTAAAAATAATTTCAAATATATTTCTTTCCGTTTTTATTTGATGTCTGATCAAACAGCTGTATACTTTCTTTTGAGATCTAGTCTATATATATATATATATATATATATATATATATATATATATATATATATATATGTTTAATCACTAGTCGAGATGTTAAGGTAGCTAAAAAATTTTTATTAATCCATATGTTTGGCATAGTTTATCAAAAAGATCTAGTCATTTTAAACAAGTCGCTTGTTTGATCTCGGTCCATGTTACCCTTTGTCAGTTTGTTATTGTGTTAAAGTGTTTGTAAAAACGGATGTGTAAAGAGACGGATGTGTAATGAGACTTTAAACTTGCGATACAACTGACATACAAAAGCAGTGTGTGTATTCACAGGCACTTGGTTCACGAATTTACATCCTTCCTGTTGCAATGTTGATGAATTTCGTATAATTACTTTGAATAAGGCTGTTTCGTTTTCGTTTTTCAAAGCTTAATACAGCATTCTCAAATTTTCAGTGGTTTTGATTTAAACGCTACAAACTAGCTCAGTAAACATGTAACTGCTCTGTTAATATTAATTGATTTTTTTAATTGTTTTTGCCGACGTGGTTGAAAGTTGACTTCCACGTGACACAGGGAATACGTTTCGCCGCTAATTACTATGTTTATTAGTTAAACACATCGTTTAATTATGACCAGCTCTACGTCACGCGCAAGTTGAAAAAAAAATTAAAATTAATTTCGGGACTTTCTTTTTGAATTTATGAACAAGAAATGTGTAATTTAAATCGTCTTATATCACCAAAGCAAAA
Source organism: Liolophura sinensis (assembly GCF_032854445.1). NCBI lineage: Eukaryota > Metazoa > Mollusca > Polyplacophora > Chitonida > Chitonidae > Liolophura > Liolophura sinensis. The sequence continues at coordinate 13,168,471 of NC_088298.1, read as the reverse complement.
GGCCGATAGTCACATCAATTTATTTTTCAAAATGCCCAAAGAATTTTTCATTTCATTTGGGGTAACATATCACAACAACAACAAACAATCAGGCAACAACCACACCATGTCTTACCCAGGCTTATTCTTTTGAAAAACAAACCGTATTTCATATTAATTTTTACCTTTAACATTGCATGTTTTATGTTTTTTTTGGGCCATTCACAGAAGGACAGAGCTTGAGGAACACAAAAGTTTTTTAAAATTTCAAAAAGGCTTCTTAGGTGTTTTGCTGCGGTTTTACTTTAATTCTGAATGGATTCCTGATTGCAAAATACTGTTTCGGTGTTAAACATACGGCCACGTCAGAAACTTAGGTACTTTAGTGACAAGTAGGTTTCTTATTTAATCTAAAATGCTTTTTGAATTCTTTCAGTTTAATTCATAGATTTTCTTCGCCAGCGTGACAATGACTTATGCTCTAAGTACTTATCTAATTCTACTTCTTTAATTTCAGATATACTCCAGCTTCAGTGTGACCGGGGCTTATATTTTGTGTGCCTTCTAAACATCATGACCATTTCTGATTGATTCCTCTCTTATATAACGCCTTTCCTGCATCTTTCTATATCCTCCAACTTTTATGTAACATCTACATGTATCTGTCCATGTCTATGTGATACTCTGTAAATGCATTTTTATTTGCGAGTATAAACTTTCGCGGGTTTGGTAAGAAGACACATTCGCGGAAATCAGCTTTGGCGGATCTTAGTAGAATTTTTGAACAACTGATAAACGAAAATCAAACTTTAATACAGAAACGTCAAGTAATAAAACAACTCAAGCATTTAAGTAACAATGTTCTCATTTAAACTTGTTTGTATCTGTGAGATGTGACAAAAATGCTATACAATACAGTAACTTGATCTAACAAAGTTAATCCTTCTAAGCTTTTAATCTTTTGAAGACTGTTAAGCTTTATAAGACGAAGCCCTTAGCTGCTCTGTGAGCAAATATTCGTGTCACTCTGGGAGACGACGAAGGATTACATGTGATATAAATAAATCCCACTGTTTAATTCTCATGCATCAGAAGTGTAAGAGAAACTTTGAGTGAACTGTCTGAAACTTCCATTTCATAATGATGATTTCCATGAAATTTACTCAAATCTGTGACAGTTCACTCAAAGTCTCGCGAGACCCATGAGTGATTATCTGGCCAGTTGGAAAGGTAACAACAACAACATATTTCTATGCTAACGGAGCAGCTGATTACATCGGTAGCAGTAAAGCTCTCTACCGCATTGTTTAAGCAGTTTTTTTTCTGCCAAACCGCATGACTATTTTAGTCATGACTTGTAAAAGTTATCACAAGGGTTCCAATAATTAAAAGAAATTCTGCAGTTCACTTTGTGATTACATGTGCTCTCGTCACCATGGCAACACAACCACTGCCTGGGTGCTTTGAATGATACATAAATTTTGCATAAAACATTAAATGACATCCTGCTTCTTCCCTTGATAATTACATGTGCTCTCCTCACCATGACAACAGAACTACTGAGTGAACGAGGTCTTCTTACTCTAAACATCCTTACATTCCTGTATCTATTTATAACCTAAAATATATGCATAATGAGAACATGTGTCAGAAATTACCGAGATGTATATACACGTAATGAGAGAGACAAACAGTGAGTAAGTGAGTGCTTGGGGTTTAATGTCGTGCTTAACAATTTTTCAGTCATATGACGACGAAGGAATCCTTAGAGTGCATGTAATGTGCCTGCCTGTTGTAGAAATGATTTCCATCGCTCTTTTATTTAGTGCTGCTTCACTGAGACGCCTTACCGAAGGCAAGTAAGCAAGTATACTGATACGGGTTGACCAGTCGTTGAACTATCCCCTTCATGCTGAACGCCAAGCGAGGAAGCTACAAATTCCTCTTTTATTTATTTTTTTTTAATTTATTTATTTGATAGGTGTTTTACGCCGTACTCAAGAACATTTCACTCATACGACGGAGGCCAGCATTATGGTGGAAGGAAATCAGACAAAGCCCGGGGAAAACCCACGACCATCCGCATGTTGGTGGCAGACTTTCCCACGTAAGCCGGAGAGAAAGACAGCATGAGCTGGAATTTCCTCTTTTGAGGTCTTAGGTGTGACTTGACCCAGGATTGCACATGTGAAGAAATCTACGTCTCTTGTAAATTTCCGCAGGATCAGCCGTCTTCAACATTAATCTGTCTGGGTTTATAAACTGAACCAGATAAGACACAACAAGGCAAGGAACACGTGTTATAGCCTGAGAAGATACGTTAAAACATTCATAAAACACAAAAGTGTGTGAACGAGGAGGGGGGCGGGGTGCCCACAACACACCGTTGCACATAAAGCGATGTCTACTTCCAATTTACATGATATGCACGCCTTATGTGGCATACACTCTAGAGTGCTCTACGCTTGCTTTACATAAATGTCACCACTATGACAACCTTGACCTTTGGAGATTGTGAAAGGCCCACAGGCTTGTTTGGGCCTAGCCTCACCACTGGTGTCACCTTGGGGAACTTTCATCCGGCATACAGCAATGTAATGTGTTCAGGTGACTATAATAGTGTTATGTCTGATTTAAACCAAGAAAATTGTATAAAGTTTGATTAGAAACAATGACTGACACGTAGTTTTTATCTGACATCACTATCTGCCTTACCACCATAATCCCGGTGACCTCGGCGTTGTCCAAGATTTTGTACAAAATTTACTAGTGATGGCAGTGACGTGAAGCGAACACTGGGAGAGGAGCATGCGCTATAAGGAGCATGGTACTGTGAAAGGGCCGTAATTTTTGGAATATTCATCATGGTATTTCACTGAGACAGCACGATAAGTATTTCTGCGTATAGAAGGGTCTGCTGCATTATGACATTTGTGGTGTGACACAAATAATCTTCAAAAAGGAGGTTAAACGACAAGTAAGCCAATGCCGTGTGAAGGAACATTTTTTTGTCTGTGTAGATGTCAGTTGCAATTGCGGTGTTTAAAATGTGACGATTTAGGTGTATATGAAGCATATAGTATGACTGATGATAATTATTTACACGTCATTCGCTGCGCTGCTATCAAATGGAGTCGTGAAAATTGCCTAACTTTGGTTTACTTACAGACTGAGCAGAATGTAATGACTAATGACGTTAGTAGGTTAGAAGATGGTTTCTGCTCTATGATCAGTACGCAATATATAACTTCTACCAATCAGATCTTTCTAGGGATTTTACAAAAAATCGGTCAGTACATTCATATGTTAAACGCTTTCAATGTTTCAGTCTTAAAACGGTACTTGAATGCGCATCGTTAAGGCTACGACCAACAAATTTTGACTAAAACCTAAGACACACGCCACTTAAATCAATTTTAATATAAACGATTAATTCATTTATTTTTATAACGCAAGTGACGCCTGAGGTGCACATGGTCAATACAACAACAACATGACACTACTGTCATTGGCCTGAATTTTCAGGTGGGTCTGTGGCGCTTGAGACTTTACATGGGCTCAAGTGTAGTTTCAAGTCGAGAAATGCCTACACAAATGTAGAGATCAGTTGTGCATCTTGTAAATATTTTCCTACAGCTTATTACGTTCACATCATGGAGGAAAGTGTTAATGGCGCACTATGTTAAGCCATAAAGAAGGAATATAAACTAAAAGCTTAATTACAATGTATGCCATTTAGGCAATTTACTTACAGTCTAACTATACGAAAAGGAAATTACTGGGTACAATGAACACTTATCCCATCCATAAAAGTAAAACTTTTAACTTTGCCAATTAGGTATTGATTTTGAACTCTAATATTATTCACGACTCTGCCTGGCTAACAGCAGCTTTGAGATTTCGCCAGAAAGTGATCTGTGTCTCCGGATCAGCCCTCCACTTGAGGAAGGTGATCTTGTGCCAGAGATTCCTCAGTGCCCTAGGCATCTGACCAATTGGAATATCATCCATCAGAATACAGACGATGATGTCGTTCCTGCGTTCTTCCAGACATTTCATACCGGCGTACTCAATCTCAAGGGGGCCATATCGAGATTCCAGAAACCCCGGGCTGATGATCAACAAAATCTTATGGCTCTCCCTCGTTTTGTCCACAATGTTCTCATGAATGGGTTTTCCAGGAATGAAGTCTCTCTCATGGATACAGAGCCGGACCGGATCGTCCACTAACTCAAGCTTTGGTCGTAATTGTCGGATGACCCATTCGTACTCGTCAGAAGTATAAGCCACAAAGGCATCGTAGATGTACTCGTGGTTGACAAACATATTCTGAGGAGGCGTCAGTTTAGCGTACAGCCAGTATCTGAGGTGTAATCGATAAAGACACAGAGCGACATTAGCACCACATAAGTCAGAATACTTACCATACTTACCGAGATTATCAGGTAAGTATGGCAAATGCATTTTCCTTCAAAGTCTGCTAAGTAGGGCTGAAATGTTTTCAAGGAAACGCTGGTTCCGTTGGGGAAGAGACATTGATATTTCTCCACATTATCCAAGTGAGCCTTCCGACGGTAAAGCCATCCAACGAATAAGACCGTTTCACAGGTGCACTGCAATGGATTTCCTGCCAGCAGGAGCTGAAAGCGGCCTCCACTATTCGCCATCGACAACCAGGTGTCCAACTGCTCCATTTCCTCAGAGCGAAAGCTAGAAATGACATTGAAAGATAAATCTAGCTGACGAAGTCGATTAAGCTGTGTCAAGGCCCTTGGTAGACGCTGTAGTTTATTGCTTGCCAAATTAACTTGTGTCAAGTTTATGTTTGTCCTAAACAGCTTTTGGTTTAAATCTGACAGTTCGTTGCGAGATAGATCAATTTCTTCCAAAGCAGGCAGGAATTTGAAAGGTGGGGACTGCGATAGCATAACCTCTTCTATATACGGACAATCAGACAATTTTAGTGTGACGATCTCCTCAAGATTTGAGAAGTACAAATCCGACATTTCTCGGCATTTTGCCCCTGAAATATCGAGGTGAGTCAGTGTGTTCGAAAATCCCGAAAACGGGGAAAACCAGCATTCTTCAAGATTAATGTCCGCGGCCCCGAAATACCGCAAGCTTCGTGAAAATCGGAAATTAAATTGAACCGGCGCAGGGAACCAGTCTTCACATCCTGTAACAGAGAACGAAGACAGGTTTGGTGGCAAAGTAATGTACGGTACGGAAAGCTTTGTAGGCAATGGTGACGCCTGAGTAGGGCTAATACCATTCGATTTACCACAAGCGATTTTACTAAAGTCCAGGGTTTTTAATTTTGGGCTATTTCTCAAGCTCCAGATCAACGTTTTTGGAGTAAAATGAAACCCATGGTGAGACATGTTGAGACTTTCCAAGCAGTCCACTCGAAACTCTACAGGATTAGGCTGGCCGCGTTCATAGAAAATGTAGTTCTGGGAAAGGTCCACCGATCTCACACATATTTCACGCATGTACTTAAAATCACCAGTTTTCAACAATTTGTTTGCTCTAATTTCTTTGAATGACTCATATCTAGTGTTAACCATTGACATCTTAATGGCCGTCATGTTTATAGATCCTAGGCCTTTCAGAGACAAAAGTGCCCTCCGTAGCCCTAGCTTAACGTTAAAACTGACATCTAGCTTTTCCAGCGAGCCCAAAGGTTCGAACGCTCCAGTATGAATAAAAGTAATTTCACAGTTGACCAGTTGTAACTCCTTGACGACAACGCTTCGGAGCGCTTCAAACGTATCGTTATCAATACTCCATAACTCGCAATTACGGCGATGCGTATACAAAGACACGTCTATTTCATCTTCGGATATGGAAATTCGGGACAGTGATTTCCACCCATTTTCAAATTTGAACCTATGGGGAAAATCGAGGAACAACGTTGTAAGTTTCTTCAGCTGGCTGAGTAAACGATTTAGTCCTTTCCAGGAGGCGTATGCATATCTCTGAATTCGTAACACCTTTAAACTCACGAGTGGTTCGAAAAGTGTTGGTGAGGCATCGTCAAGAAAGGAAAGTTTATTGCTGGACAAGTTTACAGTAAGAAGATTCCGGAGTCCCTGAAACGTCCCTGGTGGTAGATAAAGTTTGTTGTTGGAGAGATCTAGAGTTTGCAACTCAGATAGAGCCGCAAAGGTCCCATTTTCAACCTCAGAAATGCTGTTCTGACTCAAGTCAATTTCACGCAGATAGACGGAAAGCTTTTCACTTGGTACAGACGTCAATTCTCCCCGTCGGCAGTTAAGAAAATGTCCCTTGTTCTCAAGACGACATGCCGATTGTCCCAGATTGCAGACCGAAGACAGAATAACAAAGATCGCGGTTGAGAACCTGATCAGCATGGTGACTGGCCACTGTGCTTTCCACTGCCCAACGTTGGGTAGTTTTCTGTAAGAGGGCAGAATTCGGTCCACACCGTACAATCCACGGAGAGGGCCTCTTGTGGCTGCAACAAATTAATAAATTCTATCATGTTAAATATGAACAAGAAAAAACTTAACATATATTATATATTGTGTGAACATAATTGTGAATTAGTCACATTTAAACTGTGCCTTATACGTTTATTTATTGATTTGATTTATTTCATTGGTGTTTTACGTCATACTCAAGAATATTTCAATTATACGACGTCGGCCAGCATTGCGACGGGAGGAAACCGGGAAACCCACGGCCAAACATAGGACTGCTGGCAGACCTTCCCAAGGGAGCTGGACTTGAACTCACAAAGACCCCTCGCTGGTGTGCTAACAAGCTTGTCCACGGAGGCCCCTATTGCGAAACCGAATTTAAGTTAGAGTTCAGTGGGTTTAGCCATGTTGTGTGTATTTAAATATTTATTTGGTTTCATTCATACGACGACCACCAGCATTAGCCGGGCATAGCCCGGGAAACACCTACGACCGGAGAGGAAGCTAGCATAAGGTGGACCGCATTAGTGGGAGGCTCCTGGGTCATTATGCTGTTATGTATAACAAATGTTGTTTAACAGCATGTAGAATACCGCCTTAAATCTGCTTTATTAAGGAATGTGCAGATTTTTAGAAGCTTTATCATTAAATGATAAGTGTCCAGATTTATTATTTTTTCATAAATAGCTACCCTTGTATATATTGTTAAATTGAACGCAAAAAATATTTCAATAGTTCACAATGATCTGAGTAATATGGCATTTAAAACCACTAGATATTGAGGCTGCTTTATGCTGTATTATGTATTTTTTTCCGCCAACGCTCAGTAGACTCCTCCGAATTACGTCATAAAGGTCCAACCTTTACGAGTTGTCAAAGCTTCGCCATTTAGTTCTGTGTTAAATACAGCTACAAGAGTGACAACAAGCATGTCGAATTTTTCCTCGAAATTGCTTGCTGTTCTACATACGGTTCTAAAACAGGTAGCCGAAGAACAATGGGGTTAGTTATAAGTTGTCAGACGATTTGGCCGTCAGAAAGACGTGGACAGCACAAGACGGAAGTATTTTGGGCCCACGAAAAACTGCCTTATCTACTCTCGCCATTTTACAGCTGACGGCTACGCGAGCAATACCGCTGAAACAGAAAGATTTCAACGCCACCTACACAGTGGTTATAAAATAATTTTGAGATAACTGAAATCTGAAAGCTAATCTCTGTAGACTAACGCCGACGTCCACACTGTACATGTATTTGCACTGTACACGACACGTACATTTTAACACAGACTAAAGCTATAGTTTACTTGGGCCATTCGTGGTTCAGTTGATTAGCGGGCTAGCGCTGCGTAATGACCCAGGAGCCTGTCACCAACGATGTCGCTGTGAGTTCAAGTCCAGCTAATGCTGGCTTCCTCTCCTGCCGTAAATGGGAAGGTTTTCCAGCTAACTGCGGATGGTCGTGGGTTTCTCAAGGGCTCTGCCCGTTTTCCCCCCACCACAATGCTGGCCAGTATGTAATACATGGCAAATGGTCACACGTAACTGGTGAATTACGGCCTCTGTTTTAAGCAGATTTGTGTCCAGAAGACATCCAGTCACACTAACAGACTGTAAATCATTCTCTGACATAACAGATTTTATGACCAGATTAACGGCATACAGCAGTTCTAGTCGACGTCCCTTCATTTAGAATGACTAGAAGTTTCCAAAGAACTCTTAAAAAGTTAAATTACCCACCTTTTCCCGTTGTTTCGCTTACGTCCAAACACCTTTAGGTCTCTTCTTGTATAGCTGTGGCTATTTTTCCTGGCAAGTCCATTATGAACGATATGCTGACAAGTCTAACATAATGTTCGACACCTCTTTTTTGTACACGCTTTCACTTTTGAACTGTAGTATGCCCCTACATCGGCAGTATTTAGGACATAAGCTACATGGTATAGTCAGATGATTAAGATTTATCGGAAGTCTATTTTTAGTGTCACTAAACACTCGACATATTTGCTGGTTTTCATCCTACAGCTTTACGCCTAAATTCACAGAAATGTGTTATTTATGCTAGTAGTATAGGGAATAGTTCTGGCACATCCTCCATTTGGCGAATGGAGGCTTCCAACCCCTTCTCGTGAAAAGATATAAATATAGTAGTATAGGGAAGGAGGGTTCTGGCGCACCCTCCATTTGACAAATGGAGGCTCCCAGCCCCCATTCCCGGCGAGGTCCAGAAGTTCTGGCACACCCTCCCCTTGGGGCCCTCCCCATAACAAATAGAGGCCCCCAGCCCCCCAGCGGAGGGTCTGGCGGCTATCGAAATTTCTTATTAGGTATACAGCGAATACAATGAATAATCATGGGATCTCCCGCGCTGGAAACGACCAGCCGGCCTATTTGGACGAAGTTAGTCGGCACGGTGCAAGACTTGCGAGGCTACAAAGAATCACCCACAGCATGCTTGAAGACGGCCGCGTCAACGCGGGCCGGTTGCTCGTGCTGAACCTCTTCTTCACTGAAGCACTTTGTGTATGGCATAGACCTATATATGGCCCCCAGCGACTTGCTTCTGCAGATCGGCCATGTGGCGAACTACAACAACAAAATCGTCGTGGCCACAGAGGACCAGAAGCTAGGCGCCAATGAGGGTGTGAACGTTGAAGTGCGCCCACTTTGCACAAGCGCGCACCTGACCACGGGATCGTTGAGCCACAAGAAAGCGTCCCACCACCCACCGAGCATGTTGCTGCCGCCGGAGGCAAACAAGAACCCCTATTTCCAAAGGAAAAGAATCACGATGCGGAGAAGACAGCCATCGTCGTCGCTGGGGCTGGTATCGGCTTACTGCTGCTGTGGACCATGCGTTAAATACTTGCGAACAGCCACGAGCATTAGGTCACCTACTGCGAGGACTAGAGCCCAGGCATTATCGGCCAGCCACCCAGCCGCTTTCCCGAGAAGGTTCAGTAGCCAGGACACGATACTGCCAATAATACCCGGAATTGCAGCGGCAGACTTCCCAGCCAGCTTGACAAGGGCGCGCACCAGGGACTGGAGATGCTTTTTCACCCATTCTTTAAGACCACGCCCGTCGGATGGAGGTGGTGTTGGCTGGATGCCCCCGCTGGACCCGCCAGTCAGCGCCAACTTTATCGCTAGCCCCAGTGTCGAGATCGCCATCCCAATTGCCGTGAGAATGGAGACCACGGTTATTCCCTGCTCCCGGAAGAGGGTGCGGACGCGCTCGGCCAGACTGGTATCCTTGTGTAGGATGCGATCGACCGTCTGCTTGATGCGGCGTATTTGAGTGCGCAGGGCTTCGGCCGTTAAAGAGGCTGCTTCGAGCCGGGCCACCCTCTCGTCCTCGAGATTCCTTATCCGGTCTGCGATCCGACGCCGGGAGAATTCATCAGTGGCCTCCTCCAACTTCTGTTTTTGTATTGCGATGTCCTTATTGAGACTTGACAGCTTGGCGAGGTTATTCGCGTGTTCGCCTTCCGAAGTCTGCAGTGCCTTGTCAAGCCCCAGAAGTTCTCGCATGGGAAGAGGAGGGTCGTTTATCGTTTCAAGAGCCCGCCCGACCTCACTATCCGTCAAGCTTGTTTCCAGTGTGTGGACAGCATCAGCGGTCTTTTTCGCTGGTTGGCTTAAATCCTCCAGCTCCATGGTATCTGCTTCGCCGGCCGCTTCGCCGAGTTCTGAACTCGCTGTCTCCAGGGCTGCGACTGCTGCCGGATGCAACGATGTCTGTTCTTTTCCAGTCTATAAAGCCCAGCCTCCCTTCCCCCCTAACAACATTAACCCCTCCTTTATTGGCGACTGTTGAGAGGGCTAGCGGTTCACCTGTTCGTTTGTTGATGATGTCCAGTGTGGGGTGGGAGCGAGTCGCAGACGCCCTTGGACAACCTTAAACTTCGTGTAATCGAGAAAAAGGCGGGTAAGGCTGGGATCCGCCTTCGCCAAGGCATCGTAATAATCATCCACGGCGGCCTGCGTCAGCTCTTGTTGAAGGTTTCTGGCGGCCGCACCCCGGTTGCTCGGGAACATCACCACCTGCACGGAGAGTGGTCTGCTCGTCGTCGATGTTGTTGTCCTCTTGGGCGTCGTCGAACGCCGGATTATCAAAGTCAAAGTCTGCCATAATCCTCGTATTGGACATTGCAAGGTATACCTTCAATACACACAATGGATACATACGGACGCAAGGTAAACCCTTTCAGAACACTCCGTAAGCCTAGGGGGGTACAACGTGTACGGCAGTCCTTGGTCGTCACCAACAACCCGAGTAGGATCGACCAGAATCAACAACTCTTGGTCCGCTTCCCCAACCTCGGCCCAAATGACGTCATTGTGCCCGGTGCCGTGCGCTTGGCCTTCTCGATCACGATCAATTTATCCGACCCGAACGCCACAGTGGTTGGGAATCTCGGACGCGCAGTAGTCAAGAAAACCACGATCAGAATCAGCGGGAATGAGGTAATGTCCATCGACGACTCTAATGTGTTTCATTAATACGGCGACTTATGGCTGACCAGAAACGAACGGCGGAATGCGGCCTACCAAGGCATCGGCAGCGAAAACATGCTTAAACTTCGAGTCGAAGCGGAAGACGCAAGTGACGACGATACTGGTGAAAGTGCCATCGCTCGGGCCTTTGGCAGACGGTTCCACATCCCGCTAGACTTTGAGCTTCTAGATAGCCACATGCCATTCTACCAGAGTGCCTTGGCCGACCGACTGGAGTACGAACTGACGTTCAACGATTACGGCCGGGTCATGCAGGCAACAGACGATGCCGACGCGACTTACACCATCGACAACATCAGCCTGGAGTTCGATATGGTCACCGAAGAGGAGCTCGCTAGACAGATCCGCACCCAGTTTGCCGGGGGCGTCTCCATTCTGTATGATCGCGTCCTCCGCCACCAAAAGTTTGTGAAGGACTCTGATACTCTCTGGAACATAAACCTGAACACGCCCGCGAGAGCACTGAAGGGCATCCTCATGCTGTTCGAGACTAAAGGAACCCCGTGGAGGAGGAGGTCGGAATCCTTCTACAACCCGAAGATCACCAAAGTAGAAGTCACAAAAGAAGGGGTCCCCAATCAGCTGTACAGCCAGGGCATGCGGGCGTACCAGCAGTGGGGCGAGGTCCAGAGGTTTTTCGCCAGCTCACCCCTACGGAAGCGGGACCCTGAGGTGGGCCAGGGTCGTTAAAGACTTAGGCCTGGCAGATGTCTCCCTGGAAGAGTTCTTGACGCACGAGCACGCCTTCTGGCTTGACCATCGGACAAGCGACGATGACAAGCTGCATGGCCGTGGGAGGCGCGTTCTGAACGCCAGCGAGGGGATTACAATACAGGTGACAAAAGAGAGAGAAGAGCCCGGCGTGTTGAACGTATATCTGTATGTGATCATGGACGCAAAGCTGCACATCCAGAATGGTAGATTCGTTAGCGCGCTTTATTAATGACGCCCTCTGCGCGATTATCTCTGGGCAGACGAACTGCGGCAAAACAGTCTCCGTGCTGGACCTTCTTGAGGGGCCTTTCCGCGGTTTCATTCATCACATTGTGATCCTGTGCCCCACTCTTAATCACAACGAGGCATACCGGCGGCGATGGATACTGCCTGACCCTAAGGTCTATTGTTTTGACCCCGGCGAGCGGCTAAACGACTGTCTGAGAGCTTTCTACAGATTGTTCGAAAGGGAGCCCACCCTATACATCATCGATGATTGTAGCGCGTTGGACGATGAAAAAGAAACACAATATGCTGTCATTCATGGCATTCTCGGGCCGTCCTGCAAAGCAAAGCGTCTGGGTCCTCACTCAGAAATACAACGCCGTCCTCAAAGACTTTCGCGAGCAGAAAAGGTGGGTGGCTTTATTCCACTGCAAAGATCGGCACTCCTTCAAAGAATGCCTGGAAGAGAACCACATCATCGAGGCCGAGAGCGAAAAGGCAGAGGTTCGACAGAAGCTCAAGAAAAATCCGCATTCTAAGCTCCTGCTAATGACTGATACGCCTGCCACATCTAAGATTATATATTAGACGTAGGCGCCCCTACGTATGAAGCATGGATACCGACGAGCTTATAGACGAGATTCTGGGCGAAGAGCAGGAGCCCGGCAACAGCCCGGCCGAAGCCAACAGCCTAACACCAGCCAACAAGATGATGCACGGGAGCTCAGGGATAGGTTGGCGGCACTTGCGGTGGGTGGGCAGGCCAAGCGATAACAGCCGCTCATGGCACAGCTCGCCACCGACCCATTTGTTGAACAGACGCTTAGCAGTGCTAGCTTCTGGCTATACTACTGCTATGGTAAGTACTTGGCGCCGTTAACCATGGCGCTGACCACTGCTGAGCACTGCTCATTTCAACACCACTGCTGTCCTAGAAATTAGCCGTATGATCCAGAGGAACATGAGTACAACGAATCCGGAAGGCCCGAGGGAAGCGGATGGGGTGACAGCGGATTCTACGAATGACGGCTCTGCGAAGAATCCCAAAAAGTCGCTGCGGGTCGAGCGGGTGCTGCAGCGAGAAAGGCCAAGGCTGAAAAGCTCAAGGACGAGCTTCGCGAGGCAAAGGCTGCTTTGCTTGGCGCAGCTGATTCCACCAAGAAACAGCCAAAGGAGCCGGAGGGGGAGGCCGCGAAGGAACCGGATTCTACGAAGGCACATCAAATCACCGACTGGAGGGCGCCCCTGGCGTTATTAGGCGTTAGCAGCCTTGCAGTACTAGTATTGCTACGCGTGTGGCGCAGCCGCTATACAGCACGAGGCGCAGATATTACGCCGCATGCAGATATCACGCCGCAAGAAAAGAATCCATTTGAATACACGTCGCGACCCTTTCTATACAGATCAGCATGTCTACTCCACCCGATGACGGAAAAGTGCTAGTCAGCGCAGCCTACCACGCCGCTGTGGTCTCTCTCCTGGCTACTGGGTACGCTCGTCTCGGCCAGATGTTCCTGAAAGGAGCCCTCCCGAAGCTGGACTTAACAACCCGTGACGTCGGCATGGTCATTGGAGATGTAGGCCTGGCCTTGTTTTCGAAGGACCTGCTAATTAAACAAGGGCTCCTCCCTCCCAATATAATCAAGTAGTAATGGCCTCCATCGCAATGATGATGGGCGGCGCCCTCGTAAACGCTTTGGCCTTCAGCGGGAGCAACTATATGTTTTCGATGCTGAGGAGTTCCGGTGTCGACGAAGAGCGGAGGCGCCATGACCGCGCTGTAAAGCAGCTCCAAGCCGACCAGGAAAAATGGGCCCGAAAGCGCACTGAGCGCTTGGACTGGATCAACGATGAACTCCGCCGCCAGGGCCACGCTGTCCAAACGTTCCGGGATGTCGACGCTGCAATCCGAGAGTATTCTAGGGTAACGGGCAAAACTCTTACACGCGATGCGCGCGAAGCGCTGCTGGGCTCAGAGCCACAGTTCTCCGATTTCTATGTGCCTAGTGAAAATCAAAAACACCGCGAGATGACCTTCGTCATCCTGGGAATGTGTGTGGTTGGGGGTGTGAGTTACGGAATCACAAAACTCACCAAGTAATCCGAACTCACCGTGCCGGACTCACCATCGAGCTCCTCGCCGGGCGGTTGTTTTGCGCCGCGATGATTAACATCTTTTTCGTCGCAAATCTATTTGAGGGCTGTTAGAATACCTTGATGACATGGCTAGTAAGGTGTCTACTCGCCTGGCAAATATCTACTACAGCCCTCGTGGGTACTGGAAGGGCCGCGCGGCCATCCAGAAACTTTCCACTGTGGCTAAAGTCTCCGAAGATGTGGTCCGGGCCTGGCTGAAAAAGCAGGCTATCTGGCAGATATACCTGCCTCGTCCCCGAAAAATACCGAGGCCTATGTTCGATGTTTCCACGCCGAATGACATCCACCAAGCCGATCTTCTATTTCTACCACATGATCGGCGATGCCGGAAGCTGTATAAGTACGCGCTGACAGTTGTTGATGTCGCTTCTCGCTACAAGGAGGCGGAACCTCTGGCTACTAAAGATTCCAAAGAAGTCGCTGATGCTCTCACTCGCATTTACAAGTGGGGACCCATGAGATGGCCGACGCTTCTCCAAGTTGATCCTGGGCGCGGGTTTATGGGTGCGGTGAGCCAACTGCTGGCCAAACATGATGTCACAGTCCGCCGAGGCCGCGTGGATATCCACCGAGACCAAGGCATAGTGGAGCCTTTCAACCGTACTCTGGCTGAGCGGCTCTTTGGACATCAGTACGCCCAGGAGATGCGCCTCCCTCCCGAAGACTGGTCTACTGAATGGGTGGCTCGGCTGCCCTCTGTTGTGGCCGCTCTGAATAACAAGACAACGAGACTGATCGGTAAAAAGCCGAAAGACGCCATCAAGGCAAAAGGGGTGCCCCATAAGCCTTCCTCGACGGTTCCAGGTCGTCCCGTTAGACTTAATGAGCGGAAGATTCCCGAGGGTGTTGGCGTTTGTTATCTCTATCAGCCTGGAGAGCTGGAGGGCGGCCGCCGCCGTGCGACTGATCCTGTGTGGTCTCTGTCACAAAGCCTAATGAACCCGTGCTGTACTATCTAGACGATACGTCGGATAGCCCGCGACGGGGATTCGTTCGTGAGGAGTTGCTTATAGTGCCTCCCGATACTCAGCTTCCCCCGGATGGGGTTCTACGGCGCTAGTAGTTCCTGGATGTCCATTCCAGCTCATCCTGCCGTTGCCGTCAAGGAGAAGCATCTCTATGGCCATAAGCCAAGGTGTGGACACCATCTTCGGCGATCCAGCGCTTACTATCGAAGGGGGACAGTGAGACCTTATTCAGGGGCTGCCCATAGATATGGTGGCGCTCTGATCGCAGCACGTCCATACCGTGTCGGAAGATCTTTTTCTCGGCCTTCTTAATGTTGGCTCCACCTGCCTCCAGAATGGAGAACATCTTGGGACGCAGACCAATGTATTCGGCGATCTGACGCCCCGCGCACTCGTCCTTCATTTTCCCCCAAGACCTTCATATTTGCTACGCTGTGCAGGGGTTGGTCTTGTGGGTAATCTGAGGTGTCGTACAGGTTTGCATTCTCAGCCATATCCCTATAAACATCCTCAGTCTGAATCTCGAGTAGCAGACTATCCGTGTCAGTACAGAGGAGCTGGCAGCGCTCTCCGTACTGGGACTTCATGTGGTTGTAGTGGAAGTCGTACATCAGGTGCTTTGAGAGATCTAGAATGCTCATGCCCACGTAGATAGGTCGGTTTAGGACTAGACGGGTCTTGTGCATCTGAATCGCTGCGTGGTCATCATCAAATATGTCTGGCTATCAAGCGTCGGAGCTTGTCGTCTTCTCCAGAGCGTACCAGCTTGACCTCCACACGCTTCCGAAGGTCCTCTATGGCTTTTCCGAAGACCGAGTTATTCATTAGCTTGTACAGGTCCTTCTCGAATTTACTCCCGGCCGTTTTTCGGAGCTCGGTGTTCATCCTGATATAGGGTTCCATCCAAGGGCTGTGGGCGAATCTCAGGGCCCGGTGAACCTTTGTCAGGCGCATTCCCAGAGATAGATACAGCTGTAGGTTTCGGTAGTGCAGGACGTACCGTTCCTTGTTGCGGAGGTTGGGGACCAGCTTTTCGACCTCAGTAGGCGCTTTCTTGCCTAGAAGGCTGTGCTGATAGTCTGACATCCACTCCTTCTGGACCACCAGACGCTCCGGACCTAATGGGTAGCTGTTATGTGCGTTATGTAGGTACTCTAGGTCGGCTTCGAGGATGTAACCGGAAGGACTGTCGTGGGGGTGGGTAGCAATCGTTTCACCGAGACGCTGCTCGTCACCTACCCACTGGAAAGCGCCCGTTGGAAGAAACTGACTCATAGCCATATAGATTATTGGCGTCCAGGTATTGGATGTAGCTGTTTGGGCTTTCGGGGTTGCATCCCTCCACTTGCGGGTTATTGGCGAGAGACCTGGGCTCGTAAAGTAGTGAGCGGGGTCCGGAAGGCCTCAAACACATCGGCCAAACTAAGCACGTCTGTGCGGCAGTAAAGGTCTGTGTGGTCTCCCAGATTGGTGCAGTCAAATGCCTTCTATACCTGTTGGGCGTGGATGTAGTCCTCATCGCTAATGCCTCCGACTTTGTAGCTTACTGTAGAAAGCCTCTTTGGTGGGAGGCTGGACTAAGCGCTCCCAGGAGTCCATATACTCATAGGGGTAGACACCCTTGTGCATGAGTAGCTTTCGATTTTCTTCGGCGGGCTTATACCGGGCTGTGATGTGGAAAGCCTCAGGTTTCTTGGCGTCAACCAGATTGTCAAGGGAAGTCGGTAAGAATTGAACGCTGTCGATAAAGCGGAGCAGCCCCATTCGATTTCTCGTCACAAAAGACGTCGGATTAGCCTCTTACCAACAGCATTGGAACAGTTTTTCTAGTTTTGGATTTTTCCCTGGTCTTTTTGCTAATGGCAATCGTCTACATTTACTATGTACCATTGTGACTGGTCATTACTATATTCAACTTTTGATTATAAGTTATGTGCCCTTCGGTAGCCCAGAAGACGTCAAATCTTTGGGCCAAGCCCATTTAACTCACCCAGCAAATGTCTTACTTCTAAGTCGAAGACAAACTCAATGTCTTTATCTACATGTAGAAAAAGCACACCATTTGCATAAATAAAAAAAGGTACTTGATACAGTCTGCTGTAAAAAGTACAATTGAACACTGACCCACATCAATAAGGTGCCAAACGATGCGGAATTGGGTCAGGCATCCTCAGCATTTGAAAAATTGCAAATTTCCTTGGTGTCCATGGAGTAAGAGCCGTTGCTGGGTACGTGATTATGACATCAATGATCATTCAGTTGTCGCTACAGCCAAAACTGTTGGTCGGAGAGCAACGCAGTTTGCACCATTCGATTTCTCGTCACAAAATACGTCGGATTAGCCTCTTACCAACAGCATTGGAACAGTTTTTGCACCTTTGGATTTTTGCTGTGCCTTTTTGCTAATTGAAATCGGCTACATTTACTATGTACCATGGCGACTGGTCATTACTATATTCAACTTTGGATTATAAGTTATGTGCCCATCGGTAGCCCAGAAGACGTCAAATCTTTGGGCCAAGCCCAATTAACTCACCCAGCAATTGTCCTACTTCTTAGTCGAAGACAAACTCAATGTCTTTATCTACATGTAAAAAAACCACACAATTTGTATATAAAATAAAACAAGGTACTTGATACAGTCTGCTGTAAAAAGTACAATTGAACACTGACCCACATTAATTAAGGTGACAAACGATGCGGAATTCGGTCAGGCATCCCCAGCTGTTGAAAAATTGCAAATTTCCTTGGTTTCCATGGAGTAAGGGCCGTTGCTGGGCACGTTATCTTTACATCAATGATCATACAATTGTCGCTACAGCCAAAAGTATTGGTTGGAGAGCAACGCGGTTTGCACCATTCGATTTCTCGTCACAAAATACGTCGGATTATCCTCTTACCAGCAGCATTGGAACAGTTTTTGCAATTTTGCATTTTTGCTGTGCCTTTTTGTTAATTGAAATCGGCTACATTTACTATGTACCATTGTGACTGGTCATTACCATATTCAACTTTTGATTATAAGTTATGTGCCCATTCGGTAGCCCAGAAGACGTCAAATCTTTGGGCCAAGCCCATTTAACTCACCCAGCAATTGTCTTTCTTCTAAGTCGAAGACAAACTCAATGTCTTTATCTACATGTAGAATAACCACACCACTTATATATAAAAAAAACAAGGTACTTGATACAGTCTGCTGTAAAAAGTACAATTGAACACTGACCCACATCAATAAGGTGCCAAAAGATGCGTAATTGGGCCAGGCATCTCCAGCTGTTAAAAAATTGCAAATTTCCTTGGTTTCCATGGAGTAAGAGACGTTGCTGGGCACGTGATTATGACATCAATGATCATTCAATTGTCGATACAGCCAAAAGTATTGGTCGGAGAGCAACGCAGTTTGCACCATTCGATTTCTCGTCACAAAATACGTCGGATTAGCCTCTTACCAGCAGCATTCGAACACTTTTTGCACTTTTGGATTGTTGCTGTGCTTTTTTGCTAATTAAAATCCGCTACATGTACTAAGTACCATAGCAACTGGTCATTACCATATTTAACTTTTGATTATAAGTTATGTGCCCATTCGGTAGCCCATAAGACGTGAAATCTTTGGGCCAAGCCCATTTAACTCACCCAGCAATTGTCTTACTTCTAAGTCGAAGACAATCTCAATGTCTTTATCTACATGTAGAAAAACCACAACACTTGTATATATAAAACACTAGATACTTCATACAGTCTGCTGTAAAAAATACAATTGAACACTGACCCACATCTATAAGGTGCCAAAAGATGCGTAATTGGGCCAGGCATCCCCAGCTGTTGAAAAATTGCAAATTTCCTTGGTTTCCATGGAGTAAGAGCCGTTGCTGGGCACGTTATCTTTACAACAATGATCATACAATTGTCGCTACAGACAAAACTATTGGTCGGAGAGCAACGCGGTTTGCACCATTCGATTTCTCGTCACAAAATACGTCGGATTATCCTCTTACCAGCAGCATTGGAACAGTTTTTGCACTTTTGGATTTTTGCTGTGCCTTTTTGCTAAATGAAATCGGCTACAATCACTCTGTACCATCGCGACTGGTCATTACCATATTCAACTTTTGAGTATAAGTTAGGTGCCCTTCGGTAGCCCAGAAGACGTCAAATCTTTGGGCCAAGCCATTTAACTCACCCAGCAATTGTCTTATTTCTAAGTCGAAGACAATCTCAATGTCTTTATCTACATGTAGAAAAACCACACCACTTATATATAAAAAACACAAGGTACTTGATACAGTCTGCTGTAAAAAGTACAATTGAACACTGACCCACATCAATAAGGTGCCAAAAGATGCGTAATTGGACCAGGCAACTCCAGCTGTTGAAAAATTGCAAATTTTCTTTGGTTTTCATGGAGTAAGAGCCGTTGAAGGGCACGTGATTATGACATCAATGACCATTTAATTGTTGCCACAGCCAAAAGTATTGGTCGGGAGAGCAACGCGGTTTGCACCATTCGATTTCTCGTCACAAAATACGTCGGATTAGCCTCTTACCAACAGCATTGGAACAGTTTTTGCTCTTTTGGATTTTTGCTGTGTCTTTTTGCTAATGGAAATCGGATACATTTATTATGTACCATCGCGACTGGTCATTACTATATTCAACTTTTGATTATAAGTTATGTGCCCTTCGGTAGCCCAGAAGACGTCAAATCTTTGGGCCAAGCCCATTTAACTCACCCAGCAATTGTCTTACTTCTAAGTCGAAGACAAACTCAATGTCTTTATCTACATTTTAAAAAAACATACCATGTGTATATAAAAAACACAAGGTACTTGATACAGTCTGCTGTAAAAATTACAATTGAACACTGACCCACATCAATAAGGTGCCAAACGATGCGGAATTCGGTCAGGCATCTCCAGCTGTTGAAAAATTGCAAATTTCCTTGGTTTCCATGGAGTAAGGGCCGTTGCTGGGCACGTGATCTTGATATAAATGATAATTCAATTGTCGCTACAGACAAAAATATTGGTCGGAGAGCAACGCGGTTTGCACCATTCGATTTCTCGTCACAAAATACGTCGGATTAGTCTCTTAACAGCAGCATTGGAACAGTTTTTCTACTTTTGGATTTTTGCCTGGTCTTTTTGCTAATGGAAATCGTCTACATTTTCTATGTACCGTTGTCACTGGTCATTACTATATTCAACTTTTGATTATAAGTTATGTGCCCTTCGGTAGCCCAGAAGACGTCAATTCTTTGGGCCAAGCCCATTTAACTCACCCAGCACTTGTCTTACTTCTAAGACGAAGACAAACTCAATGTCTTTATCTACGTGTAGAAAAACCACACCATTTGTATATAAAAAAACACAAGGTACTTGATACAGTCTGCTGTAAAAAGTACAATTGAACACTGACCCACATCAATAAGGTGCCAAAAGATGCGTAATTGGACCAGGGATCTTCAGCTCTTGACAAATTGCAAATTTCCTTGGTTTCCATGGAGTAAGAGCCGTTGCTGGGCACGTGATTATGACATTAATGACCATTTAATTGTCGCTACAGCCAGAAGTATTGGTCGGAGAGCAACTCGGTTTCCACCATTCGATTTCTCGTCACAAAATACGTCGGATTAGCCTCTTACCAACAGCATTCGAACAGTTTTTCTAGTTTTGGATTTTTCCCGAGTCTTTTTGCTAATGGAAATCGTCTACATTTACTATGTACCGTTGTCACTGGTCATTACTATATTCAACTTTTGATTATAAGTTATGTGCCCTTCGGTAGCCCAGAAGACGTGAAATCTTTGGGCCAAGCCCATTTAACTCACCCAGCACTTGTCTTACTTCTAAGACGAAGACAAACTCAATGTCTTTATCTACATGTTGAAAAACCACACAATTTGTATATAAAATAAAACAAGGTACTTGATACAGTCTGCTATAAAAACTACAATTGAACACTGACCCACATCAGTAAGGTGCCAAACGATGCGGAATTGGGTCAGGCATCCCCAGCTGTTGAAAAATTGCAAATTTCCTTGGATTCAATGGAGTAAGAGCCGTTGCTGGGCACGTTATCTTTACATCAATGATTATACAATAGTCGCTACAGCCAAAAGTATTGGTCGGAGAGCAACTCGGTTTGCACCATTCGATTTCTCGTCGCAAAAAACCTCAGATTAGCCTCTTGCCAGCAGCATTGGAACAGTGTTTGCACTTTTGGATTTTTGCTGTGTCTTTTTGCTAATGAAAATAGGCTACATTTACTATGTACCATCGCGACTGGTCGTTACCATATTCAACTTTTGATTATAAGTTATGTGCCCTTCGGTAGCCCAGAAGACGTCAAATCTTTGGGCCAAGCCCATTTAACTCACCCAGCAATTGTCTTACTTCTAAGTCGAAGACAAACTCAATGTCTTTATCTACATGTAGAAAAACCACACCACTTATATATAAAAAACACAAGGTACTTGATACAGTCTGCTGTAAAAAGTACAATTGAACACTGACCCACATCAAAAAGGTGCCAACAGATGCGTAATTGGACCAGGCAACTCCAGCTGTTGAAAAATTGCAAATTTCCTTGGTTTCCATGGAGTAAGAGCCGTTGCTGGGCACGTGATTATGACATCAATGACCTTTTAAATGTTGCTACAGCCAAAAGTATTGGTCGGAGAGCAACGCGGTGTGCACCATTCGATTTCTCGTCACAAAATACGTCGGATTAGCCTCTTACCAACAGCATTGGAACAGTTTTTCTACTTTTGGATTTTTGCTGTGTCTTTTTGCTAATGGAAATCGGCTACATTTATTATGTACCATCGCGACTGGTCATTACTATATTCAACTTTTGATTATAAGTTATCTGCCCTTCGGTAGCCCAGAAGACGTCAAATCTTTGGGCCAAGCCCATTTAACTCACCCAGCAATTGTCTTACTTCTAAGTCGAAGACAATCTCAATGTCTTTATCTACATGTAGAAAAACCACACCATTTGTATATAAAATAAAACAAGGTACTTGATACAGTCTGCTGTAAAAAGTACAATTGAACACTGACCCACATCAATAAGGTGCCAAAAGATGAGGAATTGGGCTAGACATCTCCAGCTGTTCAAAAATTGCAAATTTCCTTGGTTTCCATGGGGTAAGGGCCGTTTCTGGGCACGTGTTTATGTCATCAATGACCATTTAATTGTCGCTACAGCCAAAAGTATTGGTCGGAGAGCAACGCGGTTTGCACCATTCGATTTCTCGTCACAAAATACGTCGGATTAGCCTCTTAACAGCAGCATTGGAACAGTTTTTTCTACTTTTGGATTCTTTCCTGGTCTTTTTACTAATGGAAATCGTCTACATTTACTATGTACCATTGTGACTGGTCATTACTATATTCAACTTTTGATTATAAGTTATGTGCCCTTCGGTAGCCCAGAAGACGTCAAATTTTTGGGCCAAGCCCATTTAACTCACCCAGCAATTGTCTTACTTCTAAGTCGAAGACAAACTCAATGTCTTTATCTACATGTTGAAAAACCACACAGTTTGTATATAAAATAAAACAAGGTACTTGATACAGTATGCTGTAAAAAGTACAATTAAACACTGACCCACATAAATAAGGTGCTAAACGATGCGGAATTCCGTCAGGCATCTCCAGCTGTTGAAAAATTGCAAATTTCCTTGGTTTCCATGGAGTAAGAGCCGATGTTGGGCACGTGATCTTGACATCAATGATCATTCAATTGTCGCTACAGCCAAAAGTATTGGTCGGAGAGCAACGCGGTTTGCACCATTCGATTTCTCGTCACAAAATACGTCGGATTAGCCTCTTACCAGCAGCATTGAAACAGTTTCTCCACTTTTGGATTTTTGACTGGTCTTTTTGCTAATGAAAATCGGCTACATTTACCATGTACCATCGCGACTGGTCATTACTATATTCAACTTTTGATTATAAGTTATGTGCCCTTCGGTAGCCCAGAAGACGTGAAATCTTTGGGCCAAACCCATTTAACTCACCCAGCAATTGTCCTACTTCTTAGTCGAAGACAAACTCAATGTCTTTATCTACATGTAAAAAAACCACACAATTTGTATATAAAATAAAACAAGGTACTTGATACAGTCTGCTGTAAAAAGTACAATTGAACACTGACCCACATCAATAAGGTGCCAAACGATGCGGAATTCGGTCAGGCATCCCCAGCTGTTGAAAAATTGCAAATTTCCTTGGTTTCCATGGAGTAAGGGCCTTTGCTGGGCACGTAATTATGACATCAATGATTATTCAATTGTCGCTACAGCCAAAAATATTAGTCGGAGAGCAACGCGGTTTGCCCCATTCGATTTCTCGTCACAAAATACGTCGGATTAGCCTCTTACCAGCAGCATTGAAGCAGTTTTTGTAATTTTGGAATTTTGCCCTGTCCTTTAGCTAATGAAAATCGGCTACATTTACTATGTACCATCGCGAGTGGTCATTACTATATTCAACTTTTGATTATAAGTTATGTGCCCTTCGGTAGCCCAGAAGACGTCAAATCTTTGGGCCAAGCCCATTTAGCTGACCCAGCAATTGTCTTGCTTCTCAGTCGAAGACAAACTCAATGTCTTTATGTACATTTAAAAAAACCACACCATTTGTATATAAAAAAAACAAGGTATTTGATACAGTCTGCTGTAAAAAATACAATTTAACACTGACCCACATCAAACAGGTGCCAAAAGATGCGTAATTCGGTCAGGCATCTCCAGCTGTTGAAAAATTGCAAATTTCCTTGGTTTCCATGGAGTAAGAGCCGTTGCTGGGCACGTGATCTTGACATCAATGATCATACAATTGTCGCTACAGCCAAAGGTATTGGTCGGAGAGCAACGCAGTTTGCACCATTTTATTTCACGTCACAAAATACGTCGGATTAGCATCTTACCAGCAGCATTGGAACAGTTTTTGCACTTTTGGATTTTTGCTGTGTCTTTTTTCTAATAAAAATCGGCTACATTTACTATGTACCATCGCGACTGGTCATTACTATATTCAACTTTTGATTATAAGTTATGTTCCCATCGGTAGCCCAGAAGACGTCAAATCTTTGGGCCAAGCCCATTTAACTCACCCAGCAGATGTCTTACTTCTTAGTCAAAGACAAACTCAATGTCTTTATCTACCTTTAAAAAAACCACACCATTTGTATATAAAATAAAACAAGGTACTTGATACAGTCTGCTGTAAAAAGTACAATTGAACACTGCCCCACATCAATAAGGCGCCAAAAGATGCGGAATTCGGTCAGGCATCTCCAGCTGTTGAAAAATTGCAAATTTCCTTGGTTTCCATGGAGTAAGAGCCGTTGCTGGGCACGTGATCTTGACATCAATGATCAGTCAATTGTCGCTACAGCCAAAGGTATTGGTCGGAGAGCAACGCGGTTTGCACCATTCGATTTCTCGTTACAAAATACGTCGGATTAGCATCTTACCAGCAGCATTGGAACAGTTTTTGCACTTTTGGATTTTTGCTGTGTCTTTTTGCTAATGAAAATCGGCTACATTTACTATGTACCATCGCGACTGGTCATTAATATATTCAACTTTTGATTATAAGTTATGTGCCCTTCGGTAGCCCAGAAGACGTCAAATCTTTGGGCCAAGCCCATTTAACTCACCCAGCAGATGTCTTACTTCTGAGTCGAAGACAAACTCAATGTCTTTATCTACCTTTAAAAAAACCACACCATTTGTATATAAAAAACACAAGGTACTTGATACAGTCTGCTGTAAAAAATACAATTGAACACTGACCCACATCAAAAAGGTGCCAAAAGATGCGTAATTCGGTCAGCCACCTGCAGTTGTTGAAAAATTGCAAATTTCCTTGGTTTCCATGGAGTAAGAGCCGTTGCTGGGCACGTGATCTTGACATCAATGATCATTCAATTGTCGCTACAGACAAAAATATTCGTCGGAGAGCAACGCGGTTTGCACCATTCGATTTCTCGTCACAAAATACGTCGGATTAGCCTCTTACCAGCAGCATTGGAACAGTTTTGCACTTTTGGATTTTTGCCGTGTCTTTTTGCTAATGCAAATCGGCTACATTTACTATGTACCGTTGTGACTGGTCATTACTATATTCAACTTTTGATTATCAGTTATGTGCCCTTCGGTAGCCCAGAAGACGTCAAATCTTTGGGCCAAGCCCATTTAACTCACTCAGCAATTGTCTTACTTCTAAGTCAAAGACAAACTCAATGTTTTTATCTACATGTTGAAAAAGCACACCATTTGTTTATAAATTAAAACAAGGTACTTGATACAGTCTGCTGTAAAAAGTACAATTGAACACTGACCCACATCAATAAGGTGCCAAACGATGCGGAATTGGGCCAGACACCTCCAGCTGTTGAAAAATTGCAAATTTCCTTGGTTTCCATGGAGTAAGAGCCGTTGCTGGGCACGTGATCTTGACATCAATGATCATTCAATTGTCGCTACAGACAAAAATATTCGTCGGAGAGCAACGCGGTTTGCACCATTCGATTTTCTCGTCACAAAATACGTCGGAATAGCCTCTTACCAGCAGCATTGAAACAGTTTTTCTACTTTTGGATTTTTGCTGTGTCTTTTTGCTAATGAAAATCGGCTACATTTACTATGTACGATCGCGACTGGTCATTACTATATTCAACTTTTGATTATAAGTTATGTGCCCTTCGGTAGCCCAGAAGACGTCAAATCTTTGGGCCAAGCCCATTTAACTCACCCAGCAGATGTCTTACTTCTAAGTCGAAGATAATCTCAATGTCTTTATCTACATGTTAAAAAACCACACCATTTGTATATAAAAAACACAAGGCACTTGATACAGTCTGCTGTAAAAAGTACAATTAAACACAGAACCACATCGTTAAGGTGCCAAACGATGCGGATTTGGGCCAGGCACCTCCAGCTGTTGAAAAATTGCAAATATGCTTTGGTTTCCATGGAGCCGTTGCTGGGCACGTGATCCTGACATCAATGATCATACAATTGTCGCTACAGCCAAAGGTATTCGTCGGAGAGCAACGCGGTTTGCACCATTCGATTTCTCGTCACAAAATACGTCGGATTAGCCTCTTACCAGCAGTATTGGAACAGTTTTTGCACTTTCGGATTTTTGCTGTGTCTTTTTGCTAATGAAAATTTGCTACATTTACTATGTACCATCGCGACTGGTCATTACTATATTCAACTTTTGATTATAAGTTATGTGCCCTTCGGTAGCCCAAAAGACGTCAAATCTTTGGGCCAAGCCCATTTAACTCACCCAGCCATTGTCTTACTTCTAAGTCGAAGACAAACTCAATGTCTTTATCTACATTTAAGAAAAGCACACCTTTGTAAAAAAAAAAACACAAGGTACTTGATACAGTCTGCTGTAAAAAGTACAATTGAACACTGACCCACATCAATAAGGTGCCAAAAGATGCGTAATTCGGTCAGGCATCTCCAGCTGTTGAAAAATTGCAAATTTCCTTGGTTTCCATGGAGTAAGAGCCGTTGCTGTGCACGTGATTATGACATCAATGATCATACAATTGTCGCTACAGCCAAAGGTATTGGTCGGAGAGTAACGCGGTTTGCACCATTCGATTTCTCGTCACAAAATACGTCGGATTAGTCTCTTACCAGCAGCATTGGAACAGTTTTTCTACTTTTGGATTTTTGCCTGGTCTTTTTGCTAATGGTAATTGTCTACATTTACTATGTACCGTTGTGACTGGTCATTACTATATTTAACTTTTGATTATAAGTTATGTGCCCTTCGGTAGCCCAGAAAACGTCAAATCTTTGGGCCAAGCCCATTTAACTCACCCAGCAATTGTCTTACTTCTAAGTCGAAGATAATCTCAATGTCTTTATTTACATGTTAAAAAACCACACCATTTGTATATAAAAAACACAAGGTACTTGATACAGTCTGCTGTAAAAAGTACAATTAAACACTGACCCACATCATTAAGGTGCCAAACGATGCGGATTTCGGCCAGGCACCTCCACCTGTTGAAAAATTGCAAATTTCCTTGGTTTCCATGGAGCCGTTGCTGGGCACGTGATCTTGACATCAATGATCATACAATTGTCGCTACAGCCAAAGGTATTGGTCGGAGAGCAACGCGGCTTGCACCATTCGATTTCTCGTCACAAAATACTTCGGATTAGCCTCTTACCAGCAGCATTGGAACAGGTTTTGCACTTTTGGATTTTTGCTGTGTCTTTTTGCTAAAGAAAATCGGCTACATTTACTATGTACCATCGCGACTGGTCATTACTATATTCAGCTTTTAATTATAAGGTATGTGCCCTTCGGTAGCTCAGAAGACGTCAAATCTTTGGGCCAAGCCCATTTAACTCACCCAGCAGATGTCTTACTTCTAAGTCGAAGACAAACTCAATGTCTTTATCTACATTTAAAAAAAACACACCATTTGTATACAAAAAACACAAGGTACTTGATACAGTCTGCTGTGAAAAGTACAATTGATCACTGACCCACATCGATAAGGAGCCAAACGATGCGGAATTGGGCCAGGCACCTCCAGCTGTTGAAAAATTGCAAATTTCCTTGGTTTCCATGGAGTAAGGGCCGTTGCTGGGCACGTGATCTTGACATCAATTATCATACAATTGTCGCTACAGCCAAAAGTATTGGTCGGAGAGCAACGCGGTTTGCACCATTTGATTTCTCGTCACAAAATACGTCGGATTAGCCTCTTACCAGCAGCATTGGAACGGTTTTTCTACTTTTGGATTTTTGCCTGGTCTTTTTGCTAATGGAAATTGTCTACATTTACTATATACCGTTGTGACTGGTCATTACTATATTCAACTTTTGATTATAAGTTATGTGCCCTTCGGTAGCCCAGAAGACGTCAAATCTTTGGGCCAAGCACATTTAACTCACCCAGCAGTTGTCTTACTTCTAAGTCGAAGACAAACACAATGTCTTTATCTACGTGTAGAAAAACCATACCATTTGTATATGAAAAACACAAGGTACTTGATACAGTCTGCTGTAAAAAGTACAACTGAACACTGACCCACATTAATAAGGTGCCAAACGATGCGGAATTGGGTCAGGCACCTCCAGTTGTTGAACAATTGCAAATTTCCTTGGTTTCTATGGAGTAAGAGCCGTTGCTGGGCACGTGATCTTGACATCAATAATCACACAATTGTCGCTACAGTCAAAGCTTTTGGTCGGAGAGCAACGCGGTTTGCACCATTCGATTTCTCGTCACAAAATACGTCGAATTAGTCTCTTACCAGCAGCATTGGAACAGTTTTTCTACTTTTGGATTTTTGCTTGGTCTTTTTGCTAATGGAAATCGTCTACACTTACTATGTACCATCGCGACTGGTCATTACTATATTTAACTTTTGATTATAAGGTATGTGCCCTTCGGTAGCTCAGAAGACGTCAAATCTTTGGGCCAAGCCCAATTAACTCACCCAGCAATTGTCTTACTTCTAAGTCGAAGATAATCTCAATGTCTTTATCTACATGTTAAAAAAACCACACCATTTGTATATAAAAAACACAAGGTACTTGATACAGTCTGCTGTAAAAAGTACAATTAAACACTGACCCACATCGTTAAGGTGCCAAACGATGCGGATTTGGGCCAGGCACCTCCAGCTGTTGAAAAATTGCAAATTTTCTTTGGTTTCAATGGAGCCGTTGCTGGGCATGTGATCTTGACATCAATGATCATACAATTGTCGCTACAGCCAAAGGTATTGGTCGGAGAGCAACGCGCTTTGCACCATTCGATTTCTCGTCACAAAATACGTCGGATTAGCCTCTTACCAGCAGCATTGGAACAGGTTTTCCACTTTTGAATTTTTGCTGTGTCTTTTTGCTAAAGAAAATCGGCTACATTTACTATGTACCATCGCGACTGGTCATTACTATATTCAACTTTTGATTATAAGTTATGTGCCCTTCGGTAGCCCAGAAGACGTCAAATCTTTGGGCCAAGCCCATTTAACTCACCCAGCAATTGTCTTACTTCTAAGTCGAAGACAAACTCAATGTCTTTATCTACATTTAAAAAAACCACACCATTTGTATACAAAAAAGACAAGGTACTTGATACAGTCTGCTGTTAAAAGTACAATTGATCACTGACCCACATCGATAAGGTGCCAAACGATGCGGAATTGGGCCAGGCACCATCAGCTGTTGAAAAATTGCAAATTTCCTTGGTTTCCATGGAGTAAGGGCCGTTGCTGGGCACGTGATCTTGACATCAATGATCATTCAATTGTCGCTACAGACAAAAATATTCGTCGGAGAGCAACGCGGTTTGCACCATTCGATTTCTCGTCACAAAATACGTCGGATTAGCCTCTTACCAGCAGTATTGGAACAGTTTTTGCACTTTTGGATTTTTGCCGTGTCTTTTTGCTAATGAAAATTTGCTACATTTACCATGTACCATCGCGACTGGTCATTACTATATTCAACTTTTGATTATAAGTTATGTGCCCTTCGGTAGCCCAAAAGACGTCAAATCTTTGGGCCAAGCCCATTTAACTCACCCAGCAATTGTCTTACTTCTAAGTCGAAGACAAACTCAATGTCTTTATCTACATTTAAGAAAAGCACACCTTTGTATATAAAAAACACAAGGTACTTGATACAGTCTGCTGTAAAAAGTACAATTGAACACTGACCCACATCAATAAGGTGCCAAAAGATGCCTAATTCGGTCAGGCATCTCCAGCTGTTGAAAAATTGCAAATTTCCTTGGTTTCCATGGAGTAATAGTCGTTGCTGGGCACGTGATTATGACATCAATGATCATACAATTGTCGCTACAGCCAAAGGTATTGGTCGGAGAGCAACGCGGTTTGCACCATTCGATTTCTCGTCACAAAATACGTCCGATTAGCCTCTTACCAGCAGCATTGGAACAGGTTTTGTACTTTTGGATTTTTGCTGTGTCTTTTTGCTAAAGAAAATCGGCTACATTTATTATGTACCATTGCGACTGGTCATTACTATATTTAACTTTTGATTATAAGGTATGTGCCCTTCGGTAGCTCAGAAGACGTCAAATCTTTGGGCCAAGCCCATTTAACTCACCCAGCAATTGTCTTACTTCTAAGTCGAAGACAAACTCAATGTCTTTATCTACATTTAAAAAAACCACACCATTTGTATACAAAAAACACAAGGTACTTGATAGGGTCTGCTGTGAAAAGTACAATTGATCACTGACCCACATCGATAAGGAGCCAAACGATGCGGAATTGGGCCAGGCACCTCCAGCTGTTGAAAAATTGCAAATATCCTTGGTTTCCATGGAGTAAGGGCCGTTGCTGGGCACGTGATCTTGACATCAATGATCATTCCATTGTCGCTACAGACAAAAATATTCGTCGGAGAGCAACGCGGTTTGCACCATTCGATTTCTCGTCACAAAATACTTCGGATTAGCCTCTAACCAGCAGCATTGGAACAGTTTTTGCACTTTTTGATTTTTGCTGTGTCTTTTTGCTAATGAAAATTTGCTACATTTACTATGTACCATCGCGACTGGTCATTACTATATTCAACTTTTGATTATAAGTTATGTGCCCTTCGGTAGCCCAGAAGACGTCAAATCTTTGGGCCAAGCCCATTTAACTCACCCAGCAATTGTCTTTCTTCTAATTCGAAGATAAACTCAATGTCTTTATCTACATTTAAGAAAAGCACACCATTTGTATATAAAAAACACAAGGTCCTTCATACAGTCTGCTGTAAAAAGTACAATTGAACACTGACCCACATCAATAAGGTGCCAAAAGATGCGTAATTCGGTCAGGCATCTCCAGCTGTTGAAAAATTGCAAATTTCCTTGGTTTCCATGGAGTAAGATCCGTTGCTGTGCACGTGATCTTGACATCAATGATCATACAATTGTCGCTACAGCCAAAGGTATTGGTTGGAGAGCAACGCGGTTTGCACCATTCGATTTCTCGTCACAAAATACGTCGGATTAGCCTCTTACCAGCAGCATTGGAACAGTTTTTCTACTTTTGGATTTTTGCCTGGTCTTTTTGCTAATGGAAATCGTCCACACTTACTATGTACCATCGCGACTGGTCATTACTATATTTAACTTTTGATTATAAGGTATGTGCCCTTCGGTAGCTCAGAAGACGTCAAATCTTTGGGGCAAGCCCATTTAACTCACCCAGCAATTGTCTTACTTCTAAGTCGAAGATAATCTCAATGTCTTTATCTACATGTTAAAAAACCACACCATTTGTATATAAAAAACACAAGGTACTTGATACAGTCTGCTGTAAAAAGTACAATTAAACACTGACCCACATCGTTAAGGTGCCAAACGATGCGGATTTGGGCCAGGCACCTCCAGCTGTTGAAAAATTGCAAATTTTCTTTGGTTTCCATGGAGCCGTTGCTGGTCACGGGATCTTGACATCAATGATCATACAATTGTCGCTACAGCCGAAGGTATTGGTTGGAGAGCAACGCGGTTTGCACCATTCGATTTCTCGTCACAAAATACGTCGGATTAGCCTCTTACCAACAGTATTCGAACAGTTTCTCCACTTTTGGATTTTTGCCTGGTCTTTTTACTAATGAAAATCGGCTACATTTACTATGTACCATCGCGACTGGTCATTACTATATTCAACTTTTGATTATAAGTTATGTGCCCTTCGGTAGCCCAGAAGACGTCAAATCTTTGGGCAAGCCCATTTAACTTACCCAGCAATTGTCTTACTTCTAAGTCGAAGACAAACTCAATGTCTTTATCTACATTTAAAAAAACCACACCATTTGTATATAAAAAACATAAGGTACTTGATACAGTCTGCTGTAGAAAGTACAATTGAACACTGACCCACATCAATAAGGTGCCAAAAGATGCGTAATTCGGTCAGGCATCTCCAGCTGTTGAAAAATTGCAAATTTCCTTGGTTTCCATGGAGTAAGGGCCGTTGCTGGGCACGTGATCTTGACATCAATGATCATTCAATTGTCGATACAGCCAAAAGTATTGGACGGAGAGCAGCGCGGTTTGCACCATTCGATTTTTCGTCACAAAATACGTCGGATTAGTCTCTTACCAGCAGCATTGGAACAGTTTTTGTTCTTTTGGATTTTTGCCTGGTCTTTTTGCTAATGGAAATCGTCTACATTTACTATGTACCGTTGTGACTGGTCATTACTATATTCAACTTTTGATTATAAGTTATGTGCCCTTCGGTAGCCCAGAAGACGTCAAATCTTTGGGCCAAGCCCATTTAACTCACCCAGCAATTGTCTTACTTCTAAGTCGAAGACAAACTCAATGTCTTTATCTACATGTTAAAAAAAACACACCATTTGTATATAAAATAAAATAAGGTACTTGATACAGTCTGCTGTAAAAAATACAATTAAACACTGACCCACATCAATAAGGTGCCAAACGATGCGGAATTGGGCCAGGCACCTCCAGCTGTTGAAAAATTGCAAATTTCCTTGGTTTCCATGGAGTAAGGGCCGTTGCTGGGCACGTGATCTTGACATCAATGATCATTCAATTGTCGCTACAGGCAAAGGTATTGGTCGGAGAGCAACGCGGTTTGCACTATTCGATTTCTCGTCACAAAATACGTCGGATTAGCATCTTACCAGCAGCATTGGAATAGTTTTTCTACTTTTGGATTTTTGCCTGGTCTTTTTGCTAATGGAAATCGTCCACATTTACTATGTACCGTTGTGATTGGTCATTACTATATTCAACTTTTGATTATAAGTTATGTGCCCTTCGGTAGCCCAGAAGACGTCAAATCTTTGGGCCAAGCCCATTTAATTCACCAGCAATTGTCTTACTTCTAAGTCGAAGACAAACTCAATGTCTTTATCTGCATGTTGAAAAACCACACCATTAGTATATAAAATAAAATAAGGTACTTGATACAGTCTGCTGTAAAAAGTACAACTGAACACTGACCCACATCAATAAGGTGCCAAACGATGCGGAATTGGGCCAGGCACCTCCATCTGTTGAAAAATTGCAAATTTCCTTGGTTTCGATGGAGTAAGAGCCGTTGCTGGGCACGTGATCTTGACATCAATGATCATACAATTGTCGCTACAGCCAAAAGTAATGGTCCGAGAGCAACGCGGTTTGCACCATTCGATTTCTCGTCACAAAATACGTCGGATTAGCCTCTTACCAGCAGCATTGGAACAGTTTTTGCACTTTTGGATTTTTGCCTGGTCTTTTTTAAAATGAAAATCGGCTACATTTACTGTGTACCATCGCAACTGGTCATTACTATATTCAACTTTTGATTATAAGTTATGTGCCCTTCGGTAGCCCAGAAGACGTCAAATCTTTGGGCCAAGCCCATTTAACTCACCCAGCAATTGTCTTACTTCTAAGTCGAAGACAAACTCAATGTCTTTATCTACATTTAAGAAAAGCACACCATTTGTATATAAAAAACACAAGGTCCTTCATACAGTCTGCTGTAAAAAGTACAATTGAACAATGACCCACATCAATAAGGTGCCAAAAGATGCGTAATTCGGTCAGGCATCTCCAGCTGTTGAAAAATTGCAAATTTCCTTGGTTTCCATGGAGTAAGATCCGTTGCTGTGCACGTGATCTTGACATCAATGATCATACAATTGTCGCTACAGCCAAAGGTATTGGTTGGAGAGCAACGCGGTTTGCACCATTCGATTTCTCGTCACAAAATACGTCGGATTAGCCTCTTACCAGCAGCATTGGAA
This sequence comes from Liolophura sinensis, assembly GCF_032854445.1. Taxonomy (NCBI): domain Eukaryota; kingdom Metazoa; phylum Mollusca; class Polyplacophora; order Chitonida; family Chitonidae; genus Liolophura; species Liolophura sinensis. The sequence continues at coordinate 13,134,668 of NC_088298.1, read as the reverse complement.
CAGTTTTTCTACTTTTGGATTTTTGCCTGGTCTTTTTGCTAATGGAAATCGTCCACACTTACTATGTACCATCGCGACTGGTCATTACTATATTTAACTTTTGATTATAAGGTATGTGCCCTTCGGTAGCTCAGAAGACGTCAAATCTTTGGGGCAAGCCCATTTAACTCACCCAGCAATTGTCTTACTTCTAAGTCGAAGATAATCTCAATGTCTTTATCTACATGTTAAAAAACCACACCATTTGTATATAAAAAACACAAGGTACTTGATACAGTCTGCTGTAAAAAGTACAATTAAACACTGACCCACATCGTTAAGGTGCCAAACGATGCGGATTTGGGCCAGGCACCTCCAGCTGTTGAAAAATTGCAAATTTTCTTTGGTTTCCATGGAGCCGTTGCTGGTCACGGGATCTTGACATCAATGATCATACAATTGTCGCTACAGCCGAAGGTATTGGTTGGAGAGCAACGCGGTTTGCACCATTCGATTTCTCGTCACAAAATACGTCGGATTAGCCTCTTACCAACAGTATTCGAACAGTTTCTCCACTTTTGGATTTTTGCCTGGTCTTTTTACTAATGAAAATCGGCTACATTTACTATGTACCATCGCGACTGGTCATTACTATATTCAACTTTTGATTATAAGTTATGTGCCCTTCGGTAGCCCAGAAGACGTCAAATCTTTGGGCCAAGCCCATTTAACTTACCCAGCAATTGTCTTACTTCTAAGTCGAAGACAAACTCAATGTCTTTATCTACATTTAAAAAAACCACACCATTTGTATATAAAAAACATAAGGTACTTGATACAGTCTGCTGTAGAAAGTACAATTGAACACTGACCCACATCAATAAGGTGCCAAAAGATGCGTAATTCGGTCAGGCATCTCCAGCTGTTGAAAAATTGCAAATTTCCTTGGTTTCCATGGAGTAAGGGCCGTTGCTGGGCACGTGATCTTGACATCAATGATCATTCAATTGTCGATACAGCCAAAAGTATTGGACGGAGAGCAGCGCGGTTTGCACCATTCGATTTTTCGTCACAAAATACGTCGGATTAGTCTCTTACCAGCAGCATTGGAACAGTTTTTGTTCTTTTGGATTTTTGCCTGGTCTTTTTGCTAATGGAAATCGTCTACATTTACTATGTACCGTTGTGACTGGTCATTACTATATTCAACTTTTGATTATAAGTTATGTGCCCTTCGGTAGCCCAGAAGACGTCAAATCTTTGGGCCAAGCCCATTTAACTCACCCAGCAATTGTCTTACTTCTAAGTCGAAGACAAACTCAATGTCTTTATCTACATGTTAAAAAAAACACACCATTTGTATATAAAATAAAATAAGGTACTTGATACAGTCTGCTGTAAAAAATACAATTAAACACTGACCCACATCAATAAGGTGCCAAACGATGCGGAATTGGGCCAGGCACCTCCAGCTGTTGAAAAATTGCAAATTTCCTTGGTTTCCATGGAGTAAGGGCCGTTGCTGGGCACGTGATCTTGACATCAATGATCATTCAATTGTCGCTACAGGCAAAGGTATTGGTCGGAGAGCAACGCGGTTTGCACTATTCGATTTCTCGTCACAAAATACGTCGGATTAGCATCTTACCAGCAGCATTGGAATAGTTTTTCTACTTTTGGATTTTTGCCTGGTCTTTTTGCTAATGGAAATCGTCCACATTTACTATGTACCGTTGTGATTGGTCATTACTATATTCAACTTTTGATTATAAGTTATGTGCCCTTCGGTAGCCCAGAAGACGTCAAATCTTTGGGCCAAGCCCATTTAATTCACCCAGCAATTGTCTTACTTCTAAGTCGAAGACAAACTCAATGTCTTTATCTGCATGTTGAAAAACCACACCATTAGTATATAAAATAAAATAAGGTACTTGATACAGTCTGCTGTAAAAAGTACAACTGAACACTGACCCACATCAATAAGGTGCCAAACGATGCGGAATTGGGCCAGGCACCTCCATCTGTTGAAAAATTGCAAATTTCCTTGGTTTCGATGGAGTAAGAGCCGTTGCTGGGCACGTGATCTTGACATCAATGATCATACAATTGTCGCTACAGCCAAAAGTAATGGTCCGAGAGCAACGCGGTTTGCACCATTCGATTTCTCGTCACAAAATACGTCGGATTAGCCTCTTACCAGCAGCATTGGAACAGTTTTTGCACTTTTGGATTTTTGCCTGGTCTTTTTTAAAATGAAAATCGGCTACATTTACTGTGTACCATCGCAACTGGTCATTACTATATTCAACTTTTGATTATAAGTTATGTGCCCTTCGGTAGCCCAGAAGACGTCAAATCTTTGGGCCAAGCCCATTTAACTCACCCAGCAATTGTCTTACTTCTAAGTCGAAGACAAACTCAATGTCTTTATCTACATTTGAAAAAAGCACACCATTTTTATATAAAAAACAAAAGGTACTTGATACAGTCTGCTGTAAAAAGTACAATTGAACACTGACCCACATCAATAAGGCGCCAAAAGATGCGTAATTCGGTCAGGCATCTCCAGCTGTTGAAAAATTGCAAATTTCCTTGGTTTCCATGGAGTAAGATCCGTTGCTGTGCACGTGATCTTGACATCAATGATCATACAATTGTCGCTACAGCCGAAGGTATTGGTTGGAGAGCAACGCGGTTTGCACCATTCGATTTCTCGTCACAAAATACGTCGGATTAGCCTCTTACCAACAGTATTCGAACAGTTTCTCCACTTTTGGATTTTTGCCTGGTCTTTTTACTAATGAAAATCGGCTACATTTACTATGTACCATCGCGACTGGTCATTACTATATTCAACTTTTGATTATAAGTTATGTGCCCTTCGGTAGCCCAGAAGACGTCAAATCTTTGGGCCAAGCCCATTTAACTGACCCAGCAATTGTCTTACTTCTAAGTCGAAGACAATCTCAATGTCTTTATCTACATTTAAAAAAACCAAACCTTTTGTATATAAAAAACATAAGGTACTTGATACAGTCTGCTGTAGAAAGTACAATTGAACACTGACCCACATAAATAGGGTGCCAAAAGATGCGTAATTCGGTCAGGCATCTCCAGCTGTTGAAAAATTGCAAATTTCCTTGGTTTCCATGGAGTAAGGGCCGTTGCTGGGCACGTGATCTTGACATCAATGATCATTCAATTGTCGATACAGCCAAAAGTATTGGACGGAGAGCAGCGCGGTTTGCACCATTCCATTTTTCGTCACAAAATACGTCGGATTAGCCTCTTACCAGCAGCATTAGAACAGTTTTTCTACTTTTGGATTTTTGCTGTGTCTTTTTGCCAATGGAAATCGTCTACATTTACTATGTACCGTTGTGACTGGTCATTACTATATTTAACTTTTGATTATAAGTTATGTGCCCTTCGGTAGCCCTGAAGACGTCAAATCTTTGGGCCAAGCCCATTTAACTCACCCAGCAATTGTCTTACTTCTAAGTCGAAGATAATCTCAATGTCTTTATCTACATTTTGAAAAACCACACCATTTGTATATAAAAAACACAAGGTACTAGATACAGTCTGCTGTAAAAAGTACAATTGAACACTGACCCACATCATTAAGGTGTCAAACGATGCGGAATTGGGCCAGGCACCTCCAGCTGTTGAAAAATTGCAAATTTCCTTGGTTTCCATGGAGCCGTTGCTGGGCACGTGATCTTGACATCAATGATCATACAATTGTCGCTATAGCAAAAGGTATTGTTCGGAAAGCAAACCGGATTGCACCATTCGATTTCTCGTCACAAAATACGTCGGATTAGCTTCCTACCAGCCGCAGTGGAACAGTTTTTCTATATTTGGATTTTTGCTGTGTATTTTTGCTAATGGAAATCGTCCACATTTACTATGTACCGTTGTGATTGGTCATTACTATATTCAACTTTTGATTATAAGTTATGTGGCCTTTGGTAGTCCAGAAGACGTCAAATCTTTGGGCCACGCCAATTTAACTCACTCAGCAATTGTCTTACTTCTAAGTCGAAGACAAATTCAATGTCTTTATCTACATGTTGAAAAACCACACCATTTGTATTTAAAAAAAAACAAGGTACTTGATACAGTCTGCTGTAAAAAGTACAATTGAACACTGACCCACATCAATAAGGTGCCAAACGATGCGGAATTGGGCCAGGCATCTCCAGCTGTTGAAAAATTGCAAATTTCCTTGGTTTCCATGGAGTAAGGGCCGTTGCTGGGCACGTGATCTTGATATCAATGATCAAAATACGTCGGATTAGCATCTTACCAGCAGCATTGGAACAGTTTTTGCACTTTTGGATTTTTGCTGTGTCTTTTTCCTAATGAAAATCGGCTACATTGACTATGTACCATCGCGATTGGTCATTACTATATTCAACTTTAGATTATAAGTTATGTGCCCTTCGGTAGCCCAGAAGACGTCAAATCTTTGGGCCAAGCCCATTTAACTCACCCAGCAATTGTCTTACTTCTAAGTCGAAGACAAAGTCAATGTCTTTATCTACATGTTGAAAAACCACACCATTTGTATATAAAATAAAACAAGGTACATGATGCAGTCTGCTGTAAAAAGTACAATTGAACACTGACCCACATCAATAAGGTGCCAAACGATGCGGAATTGGGCCAGGCTCCTCCAGCTGTTGAAAAATTGCAAATTTCCTTGGTTTCCATGGAGTAATTGCCGTTGCTGGGCACGTGATTATGGCATCAATGATCATTCAATTGTCGCTACAGCCAAAAGTATTGGTCGGAGAGCAACGCGGTTTGCACCATTCGATTTCTCGTCACAAAATACGTTGGATTAGCCTCTTACCAGCAGCATTGGAACAGTATTTGCACTTTTGGATTTTTGCTGTGTCTTTTTGCTAATGAAAACCAGCTACATTGACTATGTACCATCGCGACTGGTCAATACTGTACTTAACTTTTGATTATAAGTTATGTGCCCTTCGATAGCCCAGAAGACGTCAAATCTTTGGGCCAAGCCCATTTAACTCACCCAGCAATTGTGTTACTCCTAAGTCGAAGACAAACTCATTGTCTTTATCTACATTTAAAAAAACCACACCATTTGTATATAAAAAAAACACAAGATACTTGATACAGTCTGCTGTAAAAAGTACAATTGAACACTGACCCACATCAATAAGGTGCCAAACGATGCCTAATTAGGCCAGGCACCTCCAGCTGTTGAAAAATTGCAAATTTCCATGGTTTCCATGGAGTAAGGGCCGTTGCTGGGTACGTAATTAAGACATCAATGATCATTCAATTGTCGCAACAGCCAAAGGTGTTGGTCGGAGAGCAACGCGGTTTGCACCATTCGATTTCGCGTCACAAAATACGTCGGATTAGCCTCTTACCAGCAGCATTGGAACAGTTTTTGCACTTTTGGATTTTTGTTGTGTCTTTTTGCTAATGAAAATCGGCTACATTTACTATGTACCATCGCGACTGGTCATTACTATACTCAACTTTTGATTATAAGTTATGTGCCCTTCGGTAGCCCAAAAGACGTCAAATCTTTAGGCCAAGCACATTTAACTCACCCAGCAATTGTCTTACTTCTAAGTCGAAGACAAACTCAATGTATTTATCTACATGTTGAAAAACCACACCATTTGTATATAAAATAAAAGAAGGTACTTGATACAGTCTGCTGTAAAAAGTACAATTGAACACTGACCCACATCAATATGGTGCCAAACGATGCGGAATTGAGCCAGGCACCTCCAGCTGTTGAAAAATTGCAAATTTCCATGGTTTCCATGAAGTAAGGGCCGTTGCCGGGCACGTGATTATGAGATAAATGATCATTCAATTGTCGCTACAGCCAAAAATATTGGTCGGAGAGCAACGCGGTTTGCACCACTCGATTTCTCGTCACAAAATACGTCGGATTAGCCTCTTACCAACAGCATTGAAACAGTTTTTCTAGTTTTGGATTTTTGCCTAGTCTTTTTGCTAATTGAAATCGTCTACATTTACTATGTACCGTTGTGACCATCATTACTATATTCAAATTTTGATTATAAGTTATGTGCCCTTCAGTAGACCAGAAGACGTCAAATCTTTGGGCCAAGCCCAGCTGTTGAAAAATTGCAAATTTCCTTGATTTCCATGGACTAAGAGCCGTTGCTGGGCACGTGATCTTGACTTCAATGATCATACAATTGTCGCTACAGCCAAAGGTATTGGTCGGAGAGCAACGCGGTTTGCACCATTCGATTTCTCTTCACAAAATACGTCGGATTAGCCTCTTACCAGCAGCATTGGAACAGTTTTTGCAATTTTGGATTTTTGCCTGGTCTTTTTGCTAATGAAAATCGGCTACATTTACTATGTACCATCGCGACTAGTCATTACTATATTCAACTTTTGATTATAAGTTATGTGCCCTTCGGTAGCCCAGAAGACGTCAAATCTTTGGTCCAAGCCCATTTAACTCACCCAGCAAATGTCTTACTTTTAAGTCGAAGACAAACTCCATGTTTTTATCTACATGTTGAAAAACCACACCATTTGTATATAAAATAAAACAAGGTACTTGATACAGTCTGCTGTAAAAAGTACAATTGAACACTGACCCACATCAATAAGGTGCCAAACGATACGGAATTGGACCAGGCACCTCCAGCTGTTGAAAAATTGCAAATTTCCTTGGTTTCCATGGAGTAAGGGCCGTTGTTGGGCACGTGATCTTGACATCAATGATCATACAACTGTCACTACAGCCGAAAGTAATGGTCGGAGAGCAACGCGGTTTGCACCATTCGATTTCTCGTCACAAAATACGACGGATTAGACTCTTACCAGCAGCATTGGAACAGTTTTTGCACTTTTGGATTTTTGCCTGGTCTTTTTCCTAATAGAAATCGTCTACATTTACTATGTACTGTTGTGATTGGTCATTACTATATTCAACTTTTGATTATAAGTTATATGCCCTTCGGTAGCCCGGAAGACGTCAAATCTTTGGGCCAAGCCCATTTAACTCACCCAGCAATTGTCTTACTTCTAAGTCGAAGACAAACTCAATGTTTTTATCTACATTTTAAAACCACACCATTTTTATATAAAAAACACAAGGTACTTGATACAGTCTGCTGTAAAAAGTACAATTGAACACTGACCCACATAAATAAGGTGCCAAAAGATGCGTAATTCGGTCAGGCATCTCCAGCTGTTGAAAAATTGCAAATTTCCTTGGTTTCCATGTAGTAAGAGCCGTTGCTGGTCACGTGATCTTGATATCAATAATCATACAATTGTCGTTACAGCCAAAGGTATTGGTCGGAAAGCAACGCGGTTTGCACCATTCGATTTCTCGTCACAAAATACGTCGGATGAGCCTCTTACCAGCAGCATTGGAACAGTTTTTCTACTTTTGGATTTTTGCCTGGTGTTTTTGCTAATGGAAATCGTCTACATTTACTATGTACCGTTGTGACTGGTCATTACTATATTCAACTTTTGATTATAAGTTATGTGCCCTTCGGTAGCCCAGAAGACGTCAAGTCTTTGGGCCAAGCCCATTTAGCTTACCTAGCAATTGTCTTACTTCTAAGTCGAAGAGAAACTCCATGTTTTTATCTACATTTAAAAAAACCACACCATTTGTATATAAAAAACACAAGGTACTTGATACAGTCTGCTGTAAAAAGTACAATTGAACACTGACCCACATCAGTCAGGTGCCAAAAGATGCGGAATTGGGCCAGGCACCTCCAGCTGTTGAAAAATTGCAAATTTCCTTGGTTTCCATGGAGTAAGGGCCGTTGCTGGGCACGTGATTACGACATCAACGATCATTCAATTGTCGCTACAGCCAAAGGTATTGGTCGGAGAGCAACGCGGTTTGCACCATTCGATTTCGCGTCACAAAATATCTCGGATTAGCCTCTTACCAGCAGCATTGGAACAGTTTTTGCACTTTTGGATTTTTGCTTTGTCTTTTTGCTAATGAAAATCGGCTACATTTACTATGTACCTTCGCGACTGGTCATTACTCTTTTCAACTTTTGATTATAAGTTATGTGCCCTTCGGTAGCCCAGAAGACGTCAAATCTTTGGGCCAAGCCCATTTAACTTACCCAGCAAATGTCTTACTTCTAAGTCGAAAACAAACTTAATGTCTTTATCTACATGTAGAAAAACCACACCATTTGTATATAAAAACCACAAGGTACTTGATACAGTCTGCTGTAAAAAGTACAATTGAACACTGACCCACATCAATAAGGTGCCAAAAGATGTGTAATTCGGTCAGGCATCTCCAGCTGTTGAAAAATTGCAAATTTCCTTGGTTTCCATGGAGTAAGAGCCGTTGCTGGGCACGTAATCTTGACTTCAATGATCATACAATTGTCGCTACAGCCAAAGGTATTGGTCGGAGAGCAACGCGGTTTGCACCATTCGATTTCGCGTCATAAAATACGTCGGATTAGCCTCTTACCACCAGCATTCGAACAGTTTTTCTACTTTTGGATTATTGCCTGGTCTTTTTGCTAATGGAAATCGTCTACATTTACTATGTACCATCGCGACTGGTCATTACTATATTCAACTTTTGATTATCAGTTATGTGCCCTTCGGTAGCCCAGAAGACGTCAAATCTTTGGGCCAAGCCCATTTAACTCACCCAGCAAATGTCTTAATTCTAAGTCGAAGACAAACTCAATGTCTTTATCTACATGTAGAAAAACAACACCATTTGTATATAAAAAAACACAAGGTACTTGATACAGTCTGCTGTAAAAAGTACAATTGAACACTGACCCACATAAATAAGGTGCCAAACAATGCCTAATTGGGCCAGGCACCTCCAGCTGTTGAAAAATTGCAAATTTCCTTGGTTTCCATGGAGTAAGGGCCGTTGCTGGGCACGTGATTATGACATCAATGATCATACAGTTGTCGCTACAGCCACAAGTATTGGTCGGAGAGCAACACAGTTTCCACCATTCGATTTCTCGTCACAAAATACGTCGGATTAGCCTCTTACCAACAGCATTGGAACAGTTTTTGCACTTTTGGATTTTTGCTGTGTCTTTTTGCTAATTGAAATCGGCTACATTAACTATGTACCTTCGCGACTGGTCATTACTATACTCAACTTTTGATTATAAGTTATGTGCCCTTCGGTAGCCCAGAAGACGTCAAATCTTTGGGCCAAGCCCATTTAACTCACCCAGCAATTGTCTTACTTCTAAGTCGAAGACAAACTCAATGTCTTTATCTACATGTTGAAAAACCACACCATTTGTATATAAAATAAAAGAAGGTACTTGATACAGTCTGCTGTAAAAAGTACAATTTAACACTGACCCACATCAATAAGGTGCCAAAAGATGCGGAATTAGGCCAGGCACCTCCAGCTGTTGAAAAATTGCAAATTTCCTTGGTTTCCATGGAGTAAGGGCCGTTGCTGGGCACGTGATTATGATATCAATGATCATTCAATTGTCGCTACAGCCAAAGGTATTGGTCGGAGAGCAACGCGGTTTGCACCATTCGATTTCTCGTCACAAAATACGTCGGATTAGACTCTTACCAGCAGCATTCGAACAGTTTTTGCACTTTTGGACTTTTGCTGTGTCTTTTTGATAATGAAAATCGGCTACATTTACTATGTACCATCGAGACTGGTCATTACTATATTCAACTTTTGATTATAAGTTATGTGCCCTTCGGTAGCCCAGAGGACGTCAAATTTTTGGACCAAGCCCATTTAACTCACCCAGCAATTGTCTTACTTCTAAGTCGAAGACAAACTCAATGTCTTTATCTACATGTAGAAAAAGCACACCATTTGTATATAAAAAAAACGAGGTACTTGATACAGTCTGCTGTAAAAAGTACAATTGAACACTGACCCTCATCAATAAGGTACCAAACGATGCGAAATTGAGCCAGGCACCTCCTGCTGTTGAAAAATTGCAAATTTCCTTGGTTTCCATGGAGTTTCCATGGAGTAACGGCCGTCGCTTCTAAGACAAACTCAATGTCTTTATCTACATGTTGAAAAACCACACCATTTGTATATAAAATAAAACAAGGTACTTCATACAGTCTGCTGTAAAAGTACAATTGAACACTGACCCACATCAATAAGGTGCCAAAAGATGCATAATTGGGCCAGGCATATAAAGCTGTTGAAAAATTGCAAATTTCTTTGGTTTCCATGGAGTAAGAGCCGTTGCTGGGCACGTGATTATGACATCAATGATCATTCAATTGTCGCTACAGCCAAAAGTATTGGTCGGAGAGCAACGCAGTTTTTAAAATTCGATTTCTCGTCACAAAATACGTCGGATTAGACTCTTACCAACAGCATTTGAACAGTTTCTCTACTTTTGGATTTTTGCCTGGTCTTTCTGCTAATTGAAATCGGCTATATTTACTATGTACCATCGCGACTGGTTATTACTATATTTAACTTTTGATTATAAGTTATGTGCCCTTCGGTAGTCCAGAAGACGTCAAATCTTTGAGCCAAGCCCATTCAACTCACCCAGCAATTATCTTACTTCTCAATGGAAGACAAACTCAATGTCTTGATCTACATGTAGAAAACCACCCCATTTGTATGTAAAATAAAGCAAGGTACTTGATACAGTCTGCTGTAAAAAGTACAATTGAACACTGACCCACATCAATAAGGTGCCAAAAGATGCGCAATTGCGCCAGGCATATCCAGCTGTTGAAAAATTGCAAATTTCCTTGGTTTCCATGGAGTAAGAGCCGTTGCTGGGCACGTGATTATGACATCAATGATCATACAATTGTTGCTACAGCCAAAAGTATTGGTCGGAGAGCAACGCGGTTTGCACCATTAGATTTCTAGTCACAAAATACGTCGGATTAGCCTCTTACCAACAGCACTGGAACAGTTTCTCCACTTTTGGATTTTTGCCTGGTCTTTTTGCTAATTGAAATCGGCTACATTTACTATGTAGCATTGCGACTGGTGATTACGATATTCAACTTTTGACTATAAGTTATGTGCCCTTCGGTAGCCCAGAAGACGTCAAATCTTTGGGCCAAGCCTATTTAACTCACCCAGCAATTGTCTTATTTCTAAGTCGAAGACAAACTCAATGTCTTTATCTACATGTTGAAAAACCACACCATTTGTGTATAAAAAACAAAAGGTACTTGATACAGTCTGCTGTAAAAAGTACAATTGAACACTGACCCACATCAATAAGGTGCCAAACGATGCCTAATTAGGCCAGGCACCTGCAGCTGTTGAAAAATTGCAAAGTTCCTTGGTTTCCATGGAGTAAGGGCCGTTGCTGGGCACGTGATTTTGACATGAATGATCATTCAATTGTCGCTACAGCCAAAAGTATTGGTCGGAGAGCAACGCGGTTTACACCATTCGATTTCTCGTCACAAAATACGTCAGATTAGCCTCTTACCAACAGCATTGGAACAGTTTTTGTACTTTTGAATTTTTGCCTGGTCTTTATGCTCATGGAAATAGTCTACATTTACTATGTACCATCGCGACTGGTCATTACTATATTCAACTTTTGATTATAAGTTATGTGCACTTCGGTAGCCCAGAAGACGTCAAATCTTTGGGCCAAGCCCATTTAACTCACCCAGGAATTGTCTTACTTCTAAGTCGAAGACGAACTCAATGTCTTTATCTACATGTTGAAAAACCACAACATTTGTACATAAAATAAAAAAGGTACTTGATACAGTCTGCTGTAAAAAGTACAATTGAACACTGACCCACATCAATAAGGTGCCAAAAGATGCGTTATTGGGCCAGGCACCTCCAGCTGTTGAAAAATTGCAAATTTCCTTGGTTTCCATGGAGTAAGGGCCGTTGCTGGGCACGTGATTATGACATCAATGATCATTCAATTGTTGCTACAGCCAAAGGTATTGGTCGGAGAGCAACGCGGTTTGCACCATTCGATTTCTCGTCACAAAATACGTCGGATTAGGCTCTTACCAGCAGCATTGGAACAGTTTTTGCACTTTTGGACTTTTGCTCTGTCTTTTTGATAATGAAAATTGGCTACATTTACTATGTACCATCGCGAATGGTCATTACTATATTCAACTTTTGATTATAAGTTATGTGCCCTTCGGTAGCCCAGAGGACGTCAAACTTTTGGACCAAGCCCATTTAACTCACCCAGCAATTGTCTTACTTCTAAGTCGAAGACAAACTCAATGTCTTTATCTACATGTAGAAAAAGCACACCTTTTGTATATAAAAAACACGAGGTACTTGATACAGTCTGCTGTAAAAAGTACAATTCAAACACTGACCCTCATCAATAAGGTACCAAACGATGCGAAATTGACCCAGGCACCTCCAGCTGTTGAAAAATTGCAAATTTCCTTGGTTTACATGGAGTTTCCATGGAGTAACGGTCGTCGCTTCTAAGACAAACTCAATGTCTTTATCTACATGTTGAAAAACCACACCATTTGTATATAAAATAAAACAAGGTACTTGATACAGTCTGCTGTAAAAATACAATTGAACACTGACCCACATCAATAAGGTGCCAAAAGATGCGTTATTGGGCCAGGCATACCCAGATGTTAAAAAATTGCAAATTTCCTTGGTTTCCATGGAGTAAGAGCCGTTGCTGGGCACGTGATTATGACATAAATAATCCTACAATTGTCGCTACAGATAAAAGTATTGGTCCTAGAGCAACGCGGTTTGCACCATTCGATTTCTACTCACAAAATACGTCGGATTAGACTCTTACCAACAGCATTGGAACAGTTTTTCCACTTTTGCATTTTTGCCTGGTCTTTTTGCTAATTGAAATCGGCTACATTTACTATGTACCATTGCGACTGGTCATTACGATATTCAACATTTGATTATAAGTTATGTGCACTTCGGTAGCCCAGAAGACGTCAAATCTTTGGGCCAAGCCCATTTAACTCACCCAGCAATTGTCTTATTTCTAAGTGGAAGACAAACTCAATGTCTTTATCTACATTTAAAAAAAAATCACCATTTGTATATAAAAAACACAAGGTACTTGATACAGTCTGCTGTAAAAAGTACAACTGAACACTGACCCACATCAATAAGGTGCCAAAAGATGCGTTATTGGGCCAGGCACCTCCAGCTGTTGAAAAATTGCAAATTTCCTTGGTTTCCATGGAGTAAGAGCCGTTGCTGGGCACGTCATCTTGACATCAATGATCATACAATTGTCGCTACAGCCAAAAGAATTGCTCGGAGAGTAACGCGGTTTGCACCATTAGATTTCTCGTCACAAAATACGTCGGATTAGCCTGTTACCAAAAGCATTGAAACAGTTTTTCCACTTTTGCATTTTTGCCTGGTCTTTTTGTTAATTGAAATCGGCTACATTTACTATAAAGCATTGTGAGTGGTCATTACCATTTTCAAGTTTTGATTATAAGTTATGTGCCCTTCGGTAGCCCAGAAGACGTCAAATCTTTGGGCCAAGCCCATTTAACTCACTCAGGAATTGTCTTACTTCTAAGTCGAAGACAAACTCAATGTCTTTATCTACATTTAAAAAAATCACACCCTTTGTATATAAAAAACACAAGGTACTTGATACAGTCTGCTGTAAAAAGCACAATTGAACACTGACCCACATCAATAAGGTGCCAAAAGATGCGTAATTGGGCCAGGCACCCCCAGCTGTTGAAAAATTGCAAATTTCCTTGGTTTCCATGGAGTAAGAGCCGTTGCTGGGTACGTGATCTTGACATCGATGATTATACAATTGTCGCTACAGCCAAAAGTATTGGTCGGAGAGCAACGCAAATTGCACCATTAGATTTCTCGTCACAAAATACGTCAAATTAGCCTCTTACCAACAGCATTCTAACAGTTTTTCCACTTTTGGATTTTTGCCTGGTCTTTTTGCTAATTGAAATCGGCTAGATTTACAATGTACCATCGCGACTGGTCATTACCATATTCAACTTTTGATTATAAGTTATGTGCCCTGCGGTAGCCCAGAACACGTCAAATCTTTGGGCCAAGCCCATTTAACTCACCCAGCAATTGTCTAACTTCTAAGTCGAAGACAAACTCAATGTCTTTATCTACATGTAGAAAAACCACACCATTTGTATATAAAATAACACAAGGTACTTGATATAGTCTGCTGTAAAAAGTACAATTGAACACTGACCCACATCAATCAGGTACCAAAAGATGCGTTATTGGGCCAGGCATACCCAGATGTTAAAAAATTGCAAATTTCCTTGGTTTCCATGGAGTAAGAGCCGTTGCTGGGCACGTGATTATGACATAAATGATCATTCAATTGTCGCTACAGCCAAAAGTATTGGTCGGAGAGCAACGCGGTTTGCACCATTCGATTTCTAGTCACAAAATACGTCGGATTAGCCTCTTACCAACAGCATTGGAACAGTTTTTCCACTTTTGCATTTTTGCCTGGTCTTTTTGCTAATTGAAATCGGCTACATTTACTTTGTACCATTGCGACTGGTCATTACGATATTCAACATTTGATTATAAGTTATGTGCCCTTCGGTAGCCCAGAAGACGTCAAATCTTTGGGCCAAGCCCATTTAACTCACCCAGCAATTGTCTTATTTCTAAGTGGAAGACAAACTTAATGTCTTTATCTACAATTAAAAAAACCACACCATTTGTATATAAAAAACACAAGGTACTTGATACAGTCTGCTGTAAAAAGTACAACTGAACACTGACCCACATCAATAAGGTGCCAAAAGATGCGTTATTGGGCCAGGCACCTCCAGCTGTTGAAAAATTGCAAATTTCCTTGGTTTTCATGGAGTAAGAGCCGTTGATGGGCACGTCATCTTGACATCAATGATCATACAATTGTCGCTACAGCCAAAAGAATTGGTCGGAGAGCAACGCGGTTTGCACCATTCGATTTCTCGTCACAAAATACGTCGGATTAGCCTCTTACCAGCAGCACTGGAACAGTTTTTCCACTTTTGCATTTTTGCCTGGTCTTTTTGTTAATTGAAATCGGCTACACTGTACTATGTATGTACCATCGCGACTGGTCATTACTATATTCAACTTTTGACTATAAGTTATGTGCCCTTCGGTAGCCCCGAAGGCGTCAAATCTTTGGGCTAAGCTCATTTATCTCACCCAGCAATTGTCTTACTTCTAAGTCCAAGATAATCTCAATGTCTTTATCTACATGTAGAAAAACCACACCATTTGTACATAAAAAACACAAGGTACTAGATACAGTCTGCTGTAAAAAGTACAATTAAACACTGACCCACATCAATAAGGTGCCAAAAGATGCGGAATTGGGCGAGGCATAGGCAGCTGTTTAAAATATTGCAAATTTCCCTGGTTTCCATGGAGAAAGAGCCGTTGCTGGGCACGTGATTATGACATTAATGATGATTCAATTGTCGCTACAGCCAACAGTATTGGTCGGAGAGCAACGCGGTTTGCTCCATTCGATTTCTCGTCACAAAATACGTCGGATTAGTCCGTCACCAGCAGCACTGGAACAGTTTTTCCACTTTTGCATTTTTGCCTGGTCTTTTTGTTAATTGAAATCGGCTACACTGTACTATGTACCATCGCGACTGGTCATTACTATATTCAACTTTTGACTATAAGTTATGTGCCCTTCGGTAACCCAGAAGACGTCAAATCTTTGGGCTAAGCCCATTTAACTCACCCAGCAATTGTCTTACCTCTAAGTCCAAGACAATCTCAATGTATTTATCTACGTGTGAAAAAAACAACACCATTCCTACATCGAAAAAACAAGGTAGGCCTACTAGATGAAATCTGCGGTTAAAAGTACAATTAAAGACTGACCCACATCAATAAGGTGCCAAAAGATGCGGAATTGGGCCAGGCATCGGCAGCTGTTTAAAAAATTGCAAATTTCCCTGGTCTCCATGGAGTAAGAGCCATTGCTAGGCACGGGGTTTTTTATCATCAATGATCATTCAATTGTCGCTACAGCCACAAGTATTGGTCGGAGAGCAACGCGGTTTGCACCATTCGATTTCTCGTCACAAAATACGTCGGAATAGGCTCTTACCTTAGCATTGGAACAGTTTTTCCACTTTTGCATTTTTGCCTGGTCTTTTTGTTAATTGAAATCGGCTACACTGTACTATGTACCATCGCGACTGGTCATTACTATATTCAACTTTTGACTATAAGTTTATGTGCCCTTAGGTAGCCCACAAGGCGTCAAATCTTTGGGCTAAGCCCATTTAACTCACCCAGCCAATTGTCTTACTTCTAAGTCCAAGACAATCTCAATGTCTTTATCAACGTGTAGAAAAACCACACCATTTGTATATAAAAAACACAAGGTACTAGATACAGTCCTGCTGTAAAAAGTACAATTGAACACTGACCCACATCAATAAGGTGCCAAAAGATGCGGAATTGGGCCAGGCATCGGCAGCTGTTTAAAAAATTGCAAATTTCCCTGGTTTCCATGGAGTAAGAGCCGTTGCTAGGCACGTGATTTTGTCATCAATGATCATTCAATTGTCGCTACAGCCAAAAGTATTGCTCGGAGAGTAACGCGGTTTGCACCATTCGATTTCTCGTCATAAAATACGTCGGATTAGCCTCTTACCAGCAGCACTGGAACAGTTTTTCCACTTTTGCATTTTTTGCCTGGTCTTTTTGTTAATTGAAATCGGCTACACTGTACTATGTATGTACCATCGCGACTGGTCATTACTATGTTCAACTTTTGACTATAAGTTATGTGCCCTTCGGTAGCCCCGATGGCGTGAAGTCTTTGGGCTAAGCCCATTTAACTCACCCAGCAATTGTCTTACTTCTAAGTCCAAGACAATCTCAATGTCTTTATTTACGTGTAGAAAAACCACACCATTTGTATATAAAAAACACAAGGTACTAGATACAGTCTGCTGTAAAAAGTCCAATTGAACACTGACCCACATCAATAAGGTGCCAAAAGATGCGGAATTGGGCCAGGCATAGGCAGCTGTTTAAAAAATTGCAAATTTCCCTGCTTTCCATGGAGTAAGAGCCGTTGCTAGGCACGTGATTTTGTCATCAATGATGATTCAATTGTCGCTACAGCCAAAAAGTATTGGTTGGAGAGCAGCGCAGTTTGCACCATTCGATTTGTCGTCACAAAATACGACGGATTAGCCTCTTACCAGCAGCACTGGAACAGTTTTTCCACTTTTGCATTTTTTGCCTGGTCGTTTTGTTAATTGAAATCCGGCTACACTGTACTATGTATGTACCATCGCGACTGGTCATTACTATATTCAACTTTTGACTATAAGTTATGTGCCCTTCGGTAGCCCCGCAGGCGTTAAATCTTTGGGCTAAGCCTATTTATCTCACCCAGCAATTGTCTTACTTCTAAGTCCAAGACAATCTCAAATGTCTTTATCTACATGTAGAAATCCACACCAATTTGTACATAAAAAACACAAGGTACTAGATACAGTCTGCTGTAAAAGTACAATTGAACACTGACCCACATCATTAAGGCGCCAAAAGATGCGGAATTGGGCCAGGCATCGGCAGCTGTTTAAAAATTGCAAATTTCCTGGTTTCCATGGAGTAAGAGCCGTTGCTGGGCACGTGATTATGATATTAATGATGATTCAATTGTCGCTACAGGCAACAGTATTGTCGGAGAGCAACTCGGTTTGCACCATTCGATTTCTCGTCACAAAATACTCGGAGTAGTCTCTTACACAGCAGCCCTGGAACAGTTTTTCCACCTTTTGCAATTTTTGCCTGGGTCTTTCTGTTAATTGAAATCGGCTACACTGTACTATGTATGTACCCATCGCGACTGGTCATTACTATATTCAAACTTTTGACTATAAGTTATGTGCCCTTCGGTAGCCCCGATGGCGTCAAATCTTTGGGCTAAGCCATTTAACTCACCCAGCAATTGTCTTACTTCTAAGTCCAAGACAATCTCAATGTCTTTATTTACGTGTAGAAAAACCACACCATTTGTATATAAAAAACACAAGGTACTAGATACAGTCTGCTGTAAAAAGTACAATTGAACACTGACCCACATCAATCAGGTGCCAAAAGATGCGGAATTGGGCCAGGCATAGGCAGCTGTTTAAAAAATTGCAAATTTCCCTGCTTTCCATGGAGTAAGAGCCGTTGCTAGGCACGTGATTTTGTCATCAATGATGATTCAATTGTCGCTACAGCCAAAAGTATTGGTTGGAGAGCAAGCGCAGTTTGCACCATTCGATTTGTCGTCACAAAATACGACGGATTAGCCTCTTACCAGCAGCACTGGAACAGTTTTTCCACTTTTGCATTTTTGCCTGTCGTTTTGTTAATTGAAATCGGCTACACTGTACCATGTATGTACCATCGCGACTGGTCATTACTATATTCAACTTTTGACTATAATTATGTGCCCTTCGGTAGCCCCGAAGGCGTTAAATCTTTGGGCTAAGCCTATTTATCTCACCCAGCAATTGTCTTACTTCTAAGTCCAAGACAATCTCAATGTCTTTATCTACATGTAGAAAAATCCACACCATTTGTACATAAAAAACACAAGGTACTAGATACAGTCTGCTGTAAAAAGTACAATTGAACACTGACCCACATCATTAAGGCGCCAAGAGATGCGGAATTGGGCCAGGCATCGGCAGCTGTTTAAAAATTGCAAAATTTCCCTGGTTTCCATGGAGTAAGAGCCGTTGCTGGGCACGTGATTATGACATTAATGATGATTCAAATTGTCGCTACAGCCAACAGTATTGGTCGGAGAGCAACGCGGTTTGCTCCATTCGATTTCTCGTCACAAAATACGTCGGATTAGCCCTCTTACCAGCAGCATTGGAACAGTTTTTCTACATTTGTATTTTTGCCTGGTCTTTTTGTTAATTGAAATCGGCTACACTGTACTATGTACCATCGAGACTGGTCATTACTATATTCAACTTTTGACTATAAGTTATTGTGCCCTTCGGTAGCCCCGAAGGCGTCAAATCTTTGGGCTAAGCCCATTTAACTCACCCACCAATTGTCTTACCTCTAAGTCCAAGACAATCTCAATGTATTTATCTACGTGTAAAAAAAACAACACCATTTGTACATCAAAAACACAAGGTAGGCCTACTAGATAAAGTCTGCGGTAAAAGTACAATTAAAGACTGACCCACATCAATAAGGTGCCAAAAGATGCGGAATTGGGCCAGGCATCGGCAGCTGTTTAAAAAATTGCAAATTTCCCTGGTTTCCATGGAGTAAGAGCCATTGCTAGGCACGTGATTTTGTCATCAATGATGATTCAATTGTCCCTACAGCCAAAAGTGTTGGTCGGAGAGCAACGCGGTTTGCGCCATTCGATTTCTCGTCACAAAATACGTCGGATTAGCCTCTTACCAGCAGCACTGGAACAGTTTTTTCCACTTTTGCATTTTTGCCTGGTCTTTTTGTTAATTGAAATCGGCTACACTGTACCATGTATGTACCATCGCGACTGGTCATTACTATATTCAACTTTTGGCTATAAGTTATGTCCCCTTCGGTAGCCCAGAAGGCGTCAAATCTTTGGGCTAACCCATTTAACTCACCCAGCAATTGTCTTAATTCTAAGTCCAAGACAATCTCAATGTATTTATCTACGTGTAAAAAAAAACAACACCATTTGTACATCAAAAACACAAGGTAGGCCTACTACATAAAGTCTGCGGTAAAAAGTACAATTAAAGACTGACCCACATCAATAAGGTGCCAAAAGATGCGGAATTGGGCCAGGCATCGGCAGCTGTTTAAAAAATTGCAAATTTTCCTGGTTTCCATGGAGTAAGAGCCGTTGCTGGGCACGTGATTTTGTCATCAATGATCATTCAATTGTCGCTACAGTCACAAGGATTGGTCGGAGAGCAACGCGGTTTGCTCCATTCGATTTCTCGTCACAAAATACGTCGGATTAGCCTCTTACCAGCAGCACTGGAACAGTTTTTCCACTTTTGCATTTTTGCCTGGTCTTTTTGTTAATTGAAATCGGCTACACTGTACTATGTATGTACCATCGCGACTGGTCATTACTATATTCAACTTTTGACTATAAGTTATGTGCCCTTCGGTAGCCCAGAAGGCGTCAAATCTTTGGGCTAAGCCTATTTAACTCACCCAACAGTTGTCTTATTTCTAAGTCCCAGACAATCTCAATGTCTTTATCTACATGTAGAAAAACCACACCATTTGTACATAAAAAACACAAGGTACTAGATACAGTCTGCTGTAAAAAGTACAATTGAACACTGACCCACATCATTAAGGCGCCAAAAGATGCGGAATTGGGCCAGGCATCGGCAGCTGTTTAAAAATTGCAAATTTCCCTGGTTTCCATGGAGTAAGAGCCGTTGCTGGGCACGTGATTATGATATTAATGATGATTCAATTGTCGCTACAGGCAACAGTATTGGTCGGAGAGCAACTCGGTTTGCACCATTCGATTTCTCGTCACAAAATAAGTCGGATTAGTCTCTTACCAGCAGCACTGGAACAGTTTTTCCACTTTTGCATTTTTGCCTGGTCTTTCTGTTAATTGAAATCGGCTACACCGTACTATGTATGTACCATCGCGACTGGTCATTACTATATTCAACTTTTTGCTATAAGTTATGTCCCCTTCGGTAGCCCAGAAGGCGTCAAATCTTTGGGCTAACCCATTTAACTCACCCAGCAATTGTCTTAATTCTAAGTCCAAGACAATCTCAATGTATTTATCTACGTGTAAAAAAAACAACACCATTTGTACATCAAAAACACAAGGTAGGCCTACTACATAAAGTCTGCGGTAAAAAGTACAATTAAAGACTGACCCACATCAAAAAGGTGCCAAAAGATGCGGAATTGGGCCAGGCATCGGCAGCTGTTTAAAAAATTGCAAATTTTCCTGGTTTCCATGGAGTAAGAGCCGTTGCTGGGCACGTGATTTTGTCATCAATGATCATTCAATTGTCGCTACAGTCACAAGTATTGGTCGGAGAGCAACGCGGTTTGCTCCATTCGATTTCTCGTCACAAAATACGTCGGATTAGCCTCTTACCAGCAGCACTGGAACAGTTTTTCCACTTTTGCATTTTTGCCTGGTCTTTTTGTTAATTGAAATCGGCTACACTGTACTATGTATGTACCATCGCGACTGGTCATTACTATATTCAACTTTTGACTATAAGTTATGTGCCCTTCGGTAGCCCCGCAGGCGTTAAATCTTTGGGCTAAGCCTATTTAACTCACCCAACAGTTGTCTTATTTCTAAGTCCCAGACAATCTCAATGTCTTTATCTACATGTAGAAAAACCACACCATTTGTACATAAAAAACACAAGGTACTAGATACAGTCTGCTGTAAAAAGTACAATTGAACACTGACCCACATCATTAAGGCGCCAAAAGATGCGGAATTGGGCCAGGCATCGGCAGCTGTTTAAAAATTGCAAATTTCCCTGGTTTCCATGGAGTAAGAGCCGTTGCTGGGCACGTGATTATGATATTAATGATGATTCAATTGTCGCTACAGGCAACAGTATTGGTCGGAGAGCAACTCGGTTTGCACCATTCGATTTCTCGTCACAAAATAAGTCGGATTAGTCTCTTACCAGCAGCACTGGAACAGTTTTTCCACTTTTGCATTTTTGCCTGGTCTTTCTGTTAATTGAAATCGGCTACACCGTACTATGTATGTACCATCGCGACTGGTCATTACTATATTCAACTTTTGGCTATAAGTTATGTCCCCTTCGGTAGCCCAGAAGGCGTCAAATCTTTGGGCTAAGCCCATTTAACTCACCCAGCAATTGTCTTAATTCTAAGTCCAAGACAATCTCAATGCATTTATCTACGTGTGAAAAAAACAACACCATTCCTACATCAAAAAGACAAGGTAGGCCTACTAGATAAAATCTGCGGTTAAAAGTACAATTAAAGACTGACCCACATCAATAAGGTGCCAAAAGATGCGGAATTGGGCCAGGCATCGGCAGCTGTTTAAAAAATTGCAAATTTCCCTGGTTTCCATGGAGTAAGAGCCATTGCTAGGCACGTGATTTTGTCATCAATGATCATTCAATTGTCGCTACAGCCACAAGTATTGGTCGGAGAGCAACGCGGTTTGCACCATTCGATTTCTCGTCACAAAATACGTCGGATTAGCCTCTTACCAGCAGCACTGGAACAGTTTTTCCACTTTTGCAATTTTGCCTGGTCTTTTTGTTAATTGAAATCGGCTACACTGTACTATGTACCATCGCGACTGGTCATTACTATATTCAACTTTTGACTATAAGTTATGTGCCCTTAGGTAGCCCAGAAGGCGTCAAATCTTTGGGCTAAGCCCATTTAACTCACCCAGCAATTGTCTTACTTCTAAGTCCAAGACAATCTCAATGTCTTTATCAACGTGTAGAAAAACCACACCATTTATACATAAAAAACACAAGGTACTAGATACAGTCTGCTGTAAAAAGTACAATTGAACACTGACCCACATCATTAAGGCGCCAAAAGATGCGGAATTGGGCCAGGCATCGGCAGCTGTTTAAAAATTGCAAATTTCCCTGGTTTCCATGGAGTAAGAGCCGTTGCTGTGCACGTGATTATGATATTAATGATGATTCAATTGTCGCTATAGCCAACAGTATTGGTCGGAGAGCAACTCGGTTTGCACCATTCGATTTCTCGTCACAAAATACGTCGGATTAGTCTCTTACCAGCAGCACTGGAACAGTTTTTCCACTTTTGCATTTTTGCCTGGTCTTTTTGTTAATTGAAATCGGCTACACTGTACTATGTATGTACCATCGCGACTGGTCATTACTATATTCAACTTTTGACTATAAGTTATGTGCCCTTCGGTAGCCCAGATGGCGTCAAATCTTTTGGCTGAGCCCATTTAACTCACCCAGCAATTGTTTTACTTTTAAGTCCAAGACAATCTCAATGTCTTTATCTACGTGTAGAAAAACCACACCATTTGTATATAAAAAACACAAGGTACTTGATACAGTCTGCTGTAAAAAGTACAATTGAACACTGACCCACATCATTAAGGCGCCAAAAGATGCGGAATTGGGCCAGGCATCGGCAGCTGTTTAAAAATTGCGAATTTCCCTGGTTTCCATGGAGTAAGAGCCGTTGCTGGGCACGTGATTTTGTCATCAATGATCATTCAATTGTCGCTACAGCCAAAAGTATTGGTCGGAGAGCAACTCGGTTTGCACCATTCGATTTCTCGTCACAAAATACGTTGGATTAGCCTCTTACCAGCAGCACTGGAACAGGTTTTCCACTTTTGCATTTTTGCCTGGTCTTTTTGTTAATTGAAATCGGCTACACTGTACTATGTATGTACCATCGCGACTGGTCATTACTATATTCAACTTTTGACTATAAGTTATGTGCCCTTCGGTAGCCCCGAAGGCGTCAAATCTTTGGGCTAAGCCTATTTAACTCACCCAACAGTTGTCTTATTTCTAAGTCCCAGACAATCTCAATGTCTTTATCTACATGTAGAAAATCCACACCATTTGTACATAAAAAACACAAGGTACTAGATACAGTCTGCTGTAAAAAGTACAATTGAACACTGACCCACATCATTAAGGCGCCAAAAGATGCGGAATTGGGCCAGGCATCGGCAGCTGTTTAAAAATTGCAAATTTCCCTGGTTTCCATGGAGTAAGAGCCGTTGCTGGGCACGTGATTATGATATTAATGATGATTCAATTGTCGCTATAGCCAACAGTATTGGTCGGAGAGCAACTCGGTTTGCACCATTCGATTTCTCGTCACAAAATACGTCGGATTAGTCTCTTACCAGCAGCACTGGAACAGTTTTTCCACTTTTGCATTTTTGCCTGGTCTTTTTGTTAATTGAAATCGGCTACACTGTACTATGTATGTGCCATCGCGACTGGTCATTACTATATTCAACTTTTGACTATAAGTTATGTGCCCTTCGGTAGCCCAGATGGCGTCAAATCTTTTGGCCAAGCCCATTTAACTCACCCAGCAATTGTTTTACTTTTAAGTCCAAGACAACCTCAATGTCTTTATCTACGTGTAGAAAAACCACACCATTTGTATATAAAAATCACAAGGTACTTGATACAGTCTGCTGTAAAAAGTACAATTGAACACTGACCCACATCATTAAGGCGCCAAAAGATGCGGAATTGGGCCAGGCATCGGCAGCTGTTTAAAAATTGCAAATTTCCCTTGTTTCCATGCAGTAAGAGCCGTTGCTGGGCACGTGATTATGATATTAATGATGATTCAATTGTCGCTACAGCCAAAAGTATTGGTCGGAGAGCAACGCAGTTTGCACCATTCCATTTCTCGTCACAAAATACGTCGGATTAGCCTCTTACCAGCAGCACTGGAACAGGTTTTCCACTTTTGCATTTTTGCCTGGTCTTTTTGTTAATTGAAATCGGCTACACTGTACTATGTATGTACCATCGCGAATGGTCATTACTATATTCAACTTTTGACTTTAAGTTATGTGCCCTTCGGTAGCCCAGATGGCGTCAAATCTTTGGGCTAAGCCTATTAAACTCACCCAACAATTGTCTTATTTCTAAGTCCAAGACAATCTCAATGTCTTTATGTACATGTAGAAAAACCACACCATTTGTACATAAAAAACACAAGGTACTAGATACAGTCTGCTGTAAAAAGTACAATTGAACACTGACCCACATCATTAAGGCGCCAAAAGATGCGGAATTGGGCCAGGCATCGGTAGCTGTTTAAAAATTGCAAATTTCCCTGGTTTCTATGGAGTAAGAGCCGTTGCTGTGCACGTGATTATAACATTAATGATGATTCAATTGTCGCTATAGCCAACAGTATTGGTCGGAGAGCAACTCGGTTTGCACCATTCGATTTCTCGTCACAAAATACGTCGGATTAGTCTCTTACCAGCAGCACTGGAACAGTTTTTCCACTTTTGCATTTTTGCCTGGTCTTTTTGTTAATTGAAATCGGCTACACTGTACTATGTATGTACCATCGCGACTGGTCATTACTATATTGAACTTTTGACTTTAAGTTATGTGCCCTTCGGTAGCCCAGATGGCGTCAAATCTTTGGGCTAAGCCTATTTAACTCACCCAACAATTGTCTTACTTCTAAGTCCAACACAATCTCAATGTCTTTATCTACATGTAAAAAAAACCACACCATTTGTACATAAAAAACACAAGGTACTAGATACAGTCTGCTGTAAAAAGTACAATTGAACACTGACCCACATCATTAAGGCGCCAAAAGATGCGGAATTGGGCCAGGCATCGGTAGCTGTTTAAAAATTGCAAATTTCCCTGGTTTTTATGGAGTAAGAGCCGTTGCTGGGCACGTGATTATGACATTAATGATGATTCAATTGTCGCTACAGCCAACAGTATTGGTCGGAGAGCAACGCGGTTTGCACTATTCGATTTCTCGTCACAAAATACGTCGGATTAGCCTCTTACCAGCAGCACTGGAACAGTTTTTCCACTTTTGCATTTTTGCCTGGTCTTTTTGTTAATTGAAATTGGCTACACTGTACTATGTATGTACCATCGCGACTGGTCATTACTATATTCAACTTTTGGCTATAAGTTATGTCCCCTTCGGTAGCCCAGATGGCGTCAAATCTTTGGGCTAACCCATTTAACTCACCCAGCAATTGTCTTAATTCTAAGTCCAAGACAATCTCAATGTATTTAGCTACGTGTAAAAAAAACAACACAATTTGTACATCAAAAACACAAGGTAGGCCTACTAGATAAAATCTGCGGTAAAAAGTACAATTAAAGACTGACCCACATCAATAAGGTGCCAAAAGATGCGGAATTGGGCCAGGCATCGGCAGCTGTTTAAAAAATTGCAAATTTCCCTGGTTTCCATGGAGTAAGAGCCGTTGCTAGGCACGTGATTTTGACATCAATGATCATTCAATTGTCGCTACAGCCAACAGTATTGGTCGGAGAGCAACGCAGTTTGCACCATTCGATTTCTCGTCACAAAATACGTCGGATTAGCCTCTTACCAGCAGCACTGGAACAGTTTTTCCACTTTTGCATTTTTGCCTGGTCTTTTTGTTAATTGAAATCGGCTACACTGTACTATGTATGTACCATCGCGACTGGTCATTACTATATTCAACTTTTGACTATAAGTTATGTGCCCTTCGGTAGCCCAGAAGGCGTCAAATCTTTGGGCTAAGCCTATTTAACTCACCCAACAGTTGTCTTATTTCTAAGTCCCAGACAATCTCAATGTCTTTATCTACATGTAGAAAAACCACACCATTTGTACATAAAAAACACAAGGTACTAGATACAGTCTGCTGTAAAAAGTACAATTGAACACTGACCCACATCATTAAGGCGCCAAAAGATGCGGAATTGGGCCAGGCATCGGTAGCTGTTTAAAAATTGCAAATTTCCCTGGTTTCCATGGAGTAAGAGCCGTTGCTGGGCACGTGATTATGATATTAATGATGATTCAATTGTCGATATAGCCAACAGTATTGGTCGGAGAGCAACTCGGTTTGCACCATTCGATTTCTCGTCACAAAATACGTCGGATTAGTCTCTTACCAGCAGCACTGGAACAGTTTTTCCACTTTTGCATTTTTGCCTGGTCTTTTTGTTAATTGAAATCGGCTACACTGTACTATGTATGTACCATCGCGACTGGTCATTACTATATTCAACTTTTGACTATAAGTTATGTGCCCTTCGGTAGCCCAGATGGCGTCAAATCTTTTGGCTGAGCCCATTTAACTCACCCAGCAATTGTTTTACTTTTAAGTCCCAGACAATCTCAATGTCTTTATCTACATGTAGAAAAACCACACCATTTGTACATAAAAAACACAAGGTACTAGATACAGTCTGCTGTAAAAAGTACAATTGAACACTGACCCACATCATTAAGGCGCCAAAAGATGCGGAATTGGGCCAGGCATCGGCAGCTGTTTAAAAATTGCAAATTTCCCTGGTTTCCATGGAGTAAGAGCCGTTGCTGGGCACGTGATTATGATATTAATGATGATTCAATTGTCGCTATAGCCAACAGTATTGGTCGGAGAGCAACTCGGTTTGCACCATTCGATTTCTCGTCACAAAATACGTCGGATTAGTCTCTTACCAGCAGCACTGGAACAGTTTTTCCACTTTTGCATTTTTGCCTGGTCTTTTTGTTAATTGAAATCGGCTACACTGTACTATGTATGTACCATCGCGAATGGTCATTACTATATTCAACTTTTGACTATAAGTTATGTGCCCTTCGGTAGCCCCGAAGGCGTCAAATCTTTGGGCTAAGCCTATTTAACTCACCCAACAGTTGTCTTATTTCTAAGTCTCAGACAATCTCAATGTCTTTATCTACATGTAGAAAAACCACACCATTTGTACATAAAAAACACAAGGTACTAGATACAGTCTGCTGTAAAAAGTACAATTGAACACTGACCCACATCATTAAGGCGCCAAAAGATGCGGAATTGGGCCAGGCATCGGCAGCTGTTTAAAAATTGCAAATTTCCCTGGTTTCCATGGAGTAAGAGCCGTCGCTTGGCACGTGATTATGATTTTAATGATGATTCAATTGTCGCTATAGCCAACAGTATTGGTCGGAGAGCAACTCGGTTTGCACCATTCGATTTCTCGTCACAAAATACGTCGGATTAGTCTCTTACCAGCAGCACTGGAACAGTTTTTCCACTTTTGCATTTTTGCCTGGTCTTTTTGTTAATTGAAATCGGCTACACTGTACTATGTATGTGCCATCGCGACTGGTCATTACTATATTCAACTTTTGACTATAAGTTATGTGCCCTTCGGTAGCCCAGATGGCGTCAAATCTTTTGGCTCAGCCCATTTAACTCACCCAGCAATTGTTTTACTTTTAAGTCCAAGACAATCTCAATGTCTTTATCTACGTGTAGAAAAACCACACCATTTGTATATAAAAAACACAAGGTACTTGATACAGTCTGCTGTAAAAAGTACAATTGAACACTGACCCACATCATTAAGGCGCCAAAAGATGCGCAATTGGGCCAGGCATCGGCAGCTGTTTAAAAATTGCAAATTTCCCTGGTTTCCATGCAGTAAGAGCCGTTGCTGGGCACGTGATTATGATATTAATGATGATTCAATTGTCGCTACAGCGAAAAGTATTGGTCGGAGAGCAACGCAGTTTGCACCATTCGATTTCTCGTCACAAAATACGTCGGATTAGCCTCTTACCAGCAGCACTGGAACAGTTTTTCCACTTTTGCATTTTTGCCTGGTCTTTTTGTTAATTGAAATCGGCTACACTGTACTATGTATGTACCATCGCGAATGGTCATTACTATATTCAACTTTTGACTATAAGTTATGTGCCCTTCGGTAGCCCCGAAGGCGTCAAATCTTTGGGCTAAGCCTATTTAACTCACCCAACAGTTGTCTTATTTCTAAGTCTCAGACAATCTCAATGTCTTTATCTACATGTAGAAAAACCACACCATTTGTACATAAAAAACACAAGGTACTAGATACAGTCTGCTGTAAAAAGTACAATTGAACACTGACCCACATCATTAAGGCGCCAAAAGATGCGGAATTGGGCCAGGCATCGGCAGCTGTTTAAAAATTGCAAAATTCCCTGGTTTCCATGGAGTAAGAGCCGTCGCTTGGCACGTGATTATGATATTAATGATGATTCAATTGTCGCTATAGCCAACAGTATTGGTCGGAGAGCAACTCGGTTTGCACCATTCGATTTCTCGTCACAAAATACGTCGGATTAGTCTCTTACCAGCAGCACTGGAACAGTTTTTCCACTTTTGCATTTTTGCCTGGTCTTTTTGTTAATTGAAATCGGCTACACTGTACTATGTATGTGCCATCGCGACTGGTCATTACTATATTCAACTTTTGACTATAAGTTATGTGCCCTTCGGTAGCCCAGATGGCGTCAAATCTTTTGGCTCAGCCCATTTAACTCACCCAGCAATTGTTTTACTTTTAAGTCCAAGACAATCTCAATGTCTTTATCTACGTGTAGAAAAACCACACCATTTGTATATAAAAAACACAAGGTACTTGATACAGGTCTGCTGTAAAAAGTACAATTGAACACTGACCCACATCATTAAGGCGCCAAAAGATGCGCAATTGGGCCAGGCATCGGCAGCTGTTTAAAAATTGCAAATTTCCCTGGTTTCCATGCAGTAAGAGCCGTTGCTGGGCACGTGATTATGATATTAATGATGATTCAATTGTCGCTACAGCGAAAAGTATTGGTCGGAGAGCAACGCAGTTTGCACCATTCGATTTCTCGTCACAAAATACGTCGGATTAGCCTCTTACCAGCAGCACTGGAACAGTTTTTCTACTTTTGCATTTTTGCCTGGTCTTTTGTTAATTGAAATCGGCTACACTGTACTATGTATGTACCATCGCGAATGGTCATTACTATATTCAACTTTTGACTATAAGTTATGTGCCCTTCGGTAGCCCCGAAGGCGTCAAATCTTTGGGCTAAGCCTATTTAACTCACCCAACAGTTGTCTTATTTCTAAGTCTCAGACAATCTCAATGTCTTTATCTACATGTAGAAAAACCACACCATTTGTACATAAAAAACACAAGGTACTAGATACAGTCTGCTGTAAAAAGTACAATTGAACACTGACCCACATCATTAAGGCGCCAAAAGATGCGGAATTGGGCCAGGCATCGGCAGCTGTTTAAAAATTGCAAAATTCCCTGGTTTCCATGGAGTAAGAGCCGTCGCTTGGCACGTGATTATGATATTAATGATGATTCAATTGTCGCTATAGCCAACAGTATTGGTCGGAGAGCAACTCGGTTTGCACCATTCGATTTCTCGTCACAAAATACGTCGGATTAGTCTCTTACCAGCAGCACTGGAACAGTTTTTCCACTTTTGCATTTTTGCCTGGTCTTTTTGTTAATTGAAATTGGCTACACTGTACTATAAATGTACCATCGCGACTGGTCATTACTATATTCAACTTTTGACTTTAAGTTATGTGCCCTTCGGTAGCCCAGATGGCGTCAAATATTTGGACTAAGCCTATTTAACTCACCCAACAATTGTCTTATTTCTAAGTCCAAGACAATCTCAATGTCTTTATGTACATGTAGAAAAACCACACCATTTGTACATAAAAAACACAAGGTACTAGATACAGTCTGCTGTAAAAAGTACAATTGAACACTGACCCACATCATTAAGGCGCCAAAAGATGCGGAATTGGGCCAGGCATCGGTAGCTGTTTAAAAATTGCAAATTTCCCTGGTTTCCATGGAGTAAGAGCCGTTGCTGGGGCACGTGATTATAACATTAATGATGATTCAATTGTCGCTATAGCCAACAGTATTGGTCGGAGAGCAACTCGGTTTGCACCATTCGATTTCTCGTCACAAAATACGTCGGATTAGTCTCTTACCAGCAGCACTGGAACAGTTTTTACACTTTTGCATTTTTGCCTGGTCTTTTTGTTAATGAAATCGGCTACACTGTACTATGTATGTTACCATCGCGAATGGTCATTACTATATTCAACTTTTGACTATAAGTTATGTGCCCTTCGGTAGCCCCGAAGGCGTCCAAATCTTTGGGCTAAGCCTATTTAACTCACCCCAACAGTTGTCTTATTTCTAAGTCTCAGACAATCTCAATGTCTTTATCTACATGTAGAAAAACCACACCATTTGTACATAAAAAACACAAGGTACTAGATACAGTCTGCTGTAAAAAGTACAATTGAACACTGACCCACATCATTAGGGCGCCAAAAGATGCGGAATTGGGCCAGGCATCGGCAGCTGTTTAAAATTGCAAATTTCCCTGGTTTCCATGGAGTAAGAGCCGTCGCTTGGCACGTGATTATGATATTAATGATGATTCAATTGTCGCTATAGCCAACAGTATGGTCGGAGAGCAACTCGGTTTGCACCATTCGTTTCTCGTCACAAAATACGTCGGATTAGTCTCTTACCAGCAGCACTGGAACAGTTTTTCCACTTTTGCATTTTTGCCTGGTCTTTTTGTTAATTGAAATTGGCTACACTGTTCCAATAAATGTACCATCGCGACTGGTCATTACTATATTCAACTTTTGACTTTAAGTTATGTGCCCTTCGGTAGCCCAGATGGCGTCAAATCTTTGGGCTAAGCCTATTTAACTCACCCAACAATTGTCTTACTTCTAAGTCCATAGACAATCTCAATGTCTTTATGTACATGTAGAAAAACCACACCATTTGTACATCAAAAACACAAGGTACTAGATACAGTTTGCTGTAAAAAAGTACAATTGAACACTGACCCACATCATTAAGGCGCCAAAAGATGCGGAATTGGGCCAGGCATCGGTAGCTGTTTAAAAATTGCAAATTTCCCTGGTTTCTATGAGTAAGAGCCGTTGCTGGGCACGTGATTATGACATTAATGATGATTCAATTGTCGCTACAGCCAACAGTATTGGTCGGAGAGCAACTCGGTTTTGCACCATTCGATTTGTCCGTCAGAAAATACGTCGGATTAGTCTCTTAAAAGCAGCACTGGAACAGTTTTTCCACTTTTGCATTTTTGCCTGGTCTTTTTGTTAATTGAAATCGGCTACACTGTACTATGTATGTACCATCGCGACTGATAAAGTCTGCTGTAAAAAGTACAATTAAACACTGACCCACATCAATAAGGTGCCAAAAGATGCGGAATTGGGCCAGGGCATAGGCAGCTGTTTAAAAAATTGCAAATTTCCCTGGTTTTCCATGGAGTAAGAGCCGTTGCTGGGCACATCATTATGACATTAATTATCATTCAATTGTCACTACAGCCAAAGTATTGGTCGGAGAGCAACGCGGATTGCCACCATTCGATTTTTCGTCACAAAATACGTCGGATTAGCCTCTTACAGCAGCACTGGAACAGTTTTTCCACTTTTGCATTTTTTGCCTGGTCTTTTTGTTAATTGAAATTGGCTACACTGTACTATGTACCCATCGCGACTGGTCATAACTATATTCAACGTTTGACTATAAGTTATGTGCTTTTCGGTAGCCCAGAGGCGTCAAATCTTTGGGCTAAGCCCATTTAACTCACCCAGCAATTGTCTTACTTCTAATTCGAAGACATCTCAATGTCTTTATTCTACGTGTAGAAAAACCACACCATTTGTACATAAAAACCACAAGGTACTAGATACAGTCTGCTGTAAAAAGTATAATTGAACACTGACCCACATCAAAAGGGTGCCAAAAGATGCGGAATTGGGCCAGGCATCGGCAGCTGTTTAAAAAATTGCAAATTTCCCTTGTTCCATGGAGTAAGAGCCGTTGCTAGGCACGTGATTTTGTCATCAATGATCATCAATTGTCGCTGCAGCCAAAAGTATTGGTCGGAGAGCAACGCGGTTTGCACCACTTGATTTCTCGTCACAAAACACGTCGGATTAGTCCTCTTACCAGCAGCACTGGAAACAGTTTTTCCACTTTTGCATTTTTGCCTGGTGTTTTTGTTAATTGAAATCGGCAACACTGTACTATGCACCATCGCAACTGGTCATTACTATATTCAACGTTTGACTATAAGTTATGTGCCCTTGGGTAGCCAGAAGGCGTCAAATCTTCGGGCTACGCCCATTTAACTCACCCAGCAATTGTCTTACCTCTAAGTCGAAGACAATCTCAATGTCTTTATCTACATGTAGAAAAACCACACCATTTGTACATAAAACACACAAGGTACTAGATACAGTCTGCTGTAAAAAGGTTGCAATTCAACACTGACCCACATCAAAAAGGTGCCAAAAGATGCGGAATTGGATTAGGCATCGGCAGCTGTTTGCAAAATTGCAAATTTCCCTGGTTTCCATGGAGTAAGAGCCGTTGCTGGGCACGTGATTATGACATTAATGATGATTCAATTGTCGCTACAGCCAAAAGTATTGGTCGGAGAGCAACGCAGTTTGCACCATTCGGTTTCTCGTCACAAAATACGTCTGATTAGCCTCTTACCAGCAGCACTGAACAGTTTTTCCACTTTTGCATTTTTGCCTGGTCTTTTTGTTAATTGAAATCGGCTACACTGTGCTATGTATGTACCATCGCGACTGGTCATTACTATATTTAACTTTTGACTATAAATTATGTGCCCTTCGGTAGACCAGAAGGCGTCAAATCTTTGGGCTAAGCCCATTTAACTCACCCAGCAATTGTCTTACTTCTAAGTCAAGGACAATCTCAATGTTCTTTATCTACGTGTAGAAAAACCACACCATTTGTACGTAAAAAACACAAGGTACTAGATACAGTCTGCTTTGAAAAGTACAATTAAACACTGACCCACATCATAAAAGCGCCAAAAGATGCGGAATTGAGCCAGGGATATCCAGCTGTTGCAAAATTGCAAATTTCCCTGGTTTCCATGGAGTAAGAGCCGTTGCTGGGTATGTGATTATGACATTAACGATGAATCAATTGTCGCTACAGCCAAAAGTATTGGTCGGAGAGCAACGCGGTTTGCACCATTCGATTTCTCGTCACAAAATACGTCTGATTAGCCTCTTACCAGCAGCACTGGAACAGTTTTTCCACTTTTGCATTTTTGCCTGGTGTTTTTGTTAATTGAAATTGGCTACACTGTACTATGCACCATCGCGACTGGTCATTACTATATTCAACGTTTGACTATAAGTTATGTGCTTTTCGGTAGCCCAGAAGGCGTCAAATCTTTGGGCTAATCCCATTTAACTCACCCAGCAATTTGTCTTACTTCTAATTCCAAGACAACCTCAATGTCTTTATCTACGTGTAGAAAAACCACACCATTTGTACATAAAAACACAAAGTACTAGATACAGTCTGCTGTAAAAAGTACAATTGAACACTGACCCACATCATTAAGGCGCCAAAAGATGCGGAATTGGGGCCAGACATCGGCAGATGTTGAAAAATTACAATTTCCCCTGGTTTCCATGGAGTAAGAGCCGTTGCTAGGCAAGTGATTTTATCATGAATGATCATTCAATTGTCGCTACAGCCAAAAGTAATTGGTCGGAGAGCAACGCGGTTTCCACCATTCGATTTCTCGTCACAAAATACGTCG